>NW_027466560.1:1177500-1417500 GCF_050575085.1 Anarhichas minor | reverse complement strand
ATATATATTTTATACTTGAGGGTAAATAGCTGCCTGGGTTCTACAGTTTGTTTATTTTATGGAATAAGTTAATGAGATCAGACATTATGCTACTGTACTACTGTACTTCATGAGTACTCTGTAGGAAATACTCCTTTTGGGTTCTATATTAGCAGTTCTCACATTTGAAATGTGGCAGCTTGACAAGTTGTAAAATATGTCCTTTTATAAGATAAAGAAGGTCTGTTGTGTTAAAATGTGTGACATGATTAAGAAGATCATCCACAGATAACATGAAGAGTTAACATTCATCACATGTGAGTCAGTGGTTGAAATACTGAGATTGTGTTTCTCTTCCATCGTTTGCTTTGTTCTGTATTGTGTAGTTTGAGAGACGTTGGTGTTGAACTGTGATCTACATCGTGCTCTGTTGCTCTTTACAGTGAAGTTCTTTCTGAGGACAAACCGTCACATCACTCTCCTGATTATTTATCAGTAACAGCAGCAATGACTGTGGACTTATGTAACAAAGTACTTTTACTTAAGTACTGTACTCCTCCCTCTTCCTCCCTCCTCAGTACAGTTTTAATGTACTTGTACTTCACTTGAGCACTTCCATGTTATACTTCTTTATACTACATTTCAGAGGTACATCTTGTACTTTTTGCTCCTCTAGTACAGAAACATGTTTTTCAAAATAAGACATGCTCATAAGATATGATGCGATGTAATATAGCAGCTATAATGGTGTCATATGAAGTATTTAAATGGATGAAGTACAACGTTAAAGGTTTGTTAGTGAAGAACAGAATCTTCTCTGAGAGGAGTCTTTCTGCATAATGAGCTCTTTTACTTTGGTAACACTTTGAGTTCAGGACGTTTACTTGTTGTTGTTTAGACGATGTCAGTCAGGCTGTTACTGAAGTAAAGTATCCGAGTACTTCCTCCACCGCTGTGGCTAACCGTCTTGTCTTTGAGCGGCTCAGGTGATGCTCATCGGACCGCTCGGTGCAGAGACGCTGCGAGGTGGACCCTGGAAGGCTGTGACTGTGGTGAGTGCTGATCTGCTGTTGATCTCCGTGCTCTGGACTCACGCGTCCCTCTGTTTGTGGGTCTCATCCTCCGGTTCCTCCTCCAGACGGTGCTCCTGAGTGTGTTTATGTTCCCGCTGCTGAGGACGGTTGGACTGAGAGCGTTCTCCATGGCTTCTGAGACGTACACGCCGGGGACTCACTCGGCCGCCTTCGTCACTTGTCCCAACGACACGGTGGCTAAAGACTTGGCCAGGTGACACAACCAGCAGCCATCTCGCTTCTGTGCTTAACAAACGAGAATGAAAACGTCCCATCCCGTGTGGGCGGACGATGAACACTTGTCTCCTTGTCTTCTGTCCCTCAGGGCCATCGTGGAAAAGAAGCTCGCCGCTTGTGTGAACATCGTCCCAGCGATCACGTCTGTGTGAGTGTACATAAATAACGATGACTCACTGGGAGTTATTAGATGACATATTCCTCATTCCTCTCGTCCCTTCAGATATGAGTGGCAGGGAAAGATCGAGGAGGACAGCGAGGTGCTGCTGGTGAGTGTTGACTGTGATGTTTCAGCCTCTAAATCCTCTTTATTCAACACCGTGGTGAGTTACTGTCACTGCTACAGCTGCAGCAGCACTTAGACAGAGGTACGGCTGGTATTCTATCAATACCACCGTTAATACTTCATTATTGACAGTAATAGTAAACATAACTTCATTGTAACTTTTCACGGCGATGGCAGCGCAGGTTATCTTGTATCTGGCAACAGTACAAAAAGATGATTCTTTATTATAAATGTCCCTCACAGGTCCACTTAACTCTGAAATCAATCCTCAGGACCAGACGCACTACTTTGTGTCTTGTCACTCCGTCTCATTAACATCCGCGGTCACACTGTGTGTTGAACCGTGACCAACGTTCGCTCGTGATCCTTCAATGTGATGAAATTCTAATCTGTCGTCTTCTCTCCTGTCCAGATGATTAAAACAAGAAGTTCCAAGGTTCCCGCTCTGGCCGAATACGTCCGGTAGGTTCACTTATAAACCGCCTCGCTCTCACAGGAACTCCGTGTGTTGCTCCGTTAGCCGCCGTGACTCGTGCACTCACAGAGTATCGCTGTCTGTGCGTCCTGTCCTCTCCAGCTCCAACCATCCTTATGAGGTGGCCGAGGTCATCAGCCTGCCCATCGAGCAGGGCAACCCGCCCTACCTCAAGTGGATAGGAGACGCAGTCCCCGAGTAAAGGACGGCCTCAAAGACGCATCGAGACGCTTCCCGACATCTGTGACGTGTCCGTCATGTGAATCAGAGACATTTTGAGAAGATACGGCTGAAAGATGTTCTTTCTTTGTTTTGAGTCTTGTGTTTAACGTTCTTCCTCTCCAGCTGGTTTACCTCTAGAGGGCAGCCTCTGCCTCTTTAAAGGTAACCAGCTGCAGAATGAACTCTGCTTCAGCTTTCACTCACCACGTACATGTTGGAAGTGACGACACATCTGTTGGGTTTCTCCTTCCTTTTGTGAACGAAGCATTTTTGCAATAAAAAGGACTCATTTTTTAAATTGGTGTGAAGTGTTTCTTGGTGAACAACGTGCAGTAAAGTCGAGGTCTACATGCGCACGTTACATACCGTCTACATGCACGCGTTACATACGTCTACGTGCACACGTTACATACCGTCTACATGCACGCGTTACATACGTCTACGTGCACACGTTACATACCGTCTATGTGCACGTGTTACATACGTCTACGTGCACACGTTACATACGTCTACACGTTACATACCGTCTACATGCACGTGTTACATACGTCTACGTGCACACGTTACATACGTCTACGTGCACACGTTACATACGTCTACGTGCACACGTTACATACGTCTACGTGCACACGTTACATACCGTCTACGTGCACGTGTTACATACGTCTACGTGCACACGTTACATACGTCTACGTGCACACGTTACATACCGTCTACATGCACGTGTTACATACGTCTACATGCACGTGTTACATACCGTCTACGTGCACGTGTTACATACGTCTACGTGCACGCGTTACATACCGTCTACGTGCACGTGTTACATACCGTCTATGTGCACGTGTTACATACGTCTACGTGCACACGTTACATACGTCTACGTGCACACGTTACATACCGTCTACATGCACGTGTTACATACCGTCTACATGCACGTGTTACATACGTCTACATGCATGCGTTACATACCGTCGGCGTCTACGTGCACGCGTTACATACGTCTACGTGCACGTGTTGCATACGTCTACGCGTTACATACGTCTACATGCACACGTTACATACGTCTACATGCACGCGTTGCGTACGTCTGCGTGCACGTGTTAGCTGTTTACAGCACTTTTCTCTGGAGCTAGAACGATCCAGACATGCTGCCTCTGAGCTCCTTCAGGATTAAAGTTTCTATCGACATAATAAACTGACAGCCGGTGGAATATCATCCGTAAACATTTATTGAGCTCACCACATTACACTTGGCTTTTGTACTTTGACAACACTGCTGATATAATACAACATATTAATGCGACCACAAAGAAAACAAAAAGCATGAGTTGGGCAAATTGGGCTTGTGGTTTAACTTAAATAAATAAGATATAGAATTCACAATAAACTACAAAACACACACATCTTCTATTTCAACCATCGAATCGACAAAGTAGCTTTAGCATGAAGCACAGAATCCTTCACAAAGAACACTTAACATGGATGTTCATCGTTGACAAAAGGTAAACGTTGTTTAGTTCTTTCATATTTAAAGAGGATTTCATGAATAATACAAACAGGATCATCAGTTCCAGTCACACAGCAAAGAGACTTTAAACCTTCTTCTTGAAACATAATTCTCTCTGTAGTAAGTGAAGCAAGTTTGTGACAAAAATGCACTAAACAGTGAAATTCGTTTACATTCGACGGCTGTTTTGGTAAAAAGTCAAGATATTCCACATTCTTTGTTTCGCACTGAATCATCAGTTGTTTCCTCCACAGTGTCATTTTCAACACGACATCAATAAATACACATATATATATATAAAACAAATCTGCTCTTTGATGGAGCAGATCTCGTAGCTGAAGCCCTCACTACCCAGAATGCACAGCGTTGCATCAGTCAACGACCTTCTTGGTGCCTTTAAGATGAACATATAAATACTTAAGAACTATATTCTGTACTTCACAATCCTTACAGCCAGTGTTTCAACCCAACATGGTTAACTTCAACTTACATTATTTTAACTTTCACACACCGTGACAAAAAAACACAGATACTGTCAGAATATTATGTGATGCAAAAGATCTGACCCCAACTTTAACATTTGCATATTGTAAAATAGTCTCTCCACGTGATCCAACGCTGAGCCTGTAATCTGTAGCTGTGTGTAATGTTCACATTTGCTTAAACTGGTTTCTGCTCTTACAGATAGCTGATCTCCAGCACCGGTTGGTTGTCCGGCCGTTCTTCAGGTTGTGACCTGCTGTTTCTACTTTTACCGGCCTCCTCAGCAGCATCCCGGCCGGATCCTTCCTCGTGCTCCGGTTCGGGTTTCCCTCTCTGCACACGAGTCCTTGATCCCTCTGCCGCTCCGCTGTGGTTTCCGTTCTGTGACGTTTTGCGTATTTCCCTCATCCGTACGTCCCCTCCCGTCCCATTGATCTCCTCTTCTTCCTGTCCCCCGCGCTCCCTCCGTTGCGCGTCGTCTTCGCTCTTTAGCGCTTGGAGCACGATGCCGCCCCACTCCTCCGTCGGCCGCTGCGCCCTGTCGTTGTTCTTCACCCGACGCGAGGCGCCGAACAGGGCCTTCCTGAAGCCCCTCTTGAAGTTGTCCGACAGGAAGCCGTACAGTATGGGGTTGGCGCAGCTGTTCGCGTACGACAGCACGACAACGAAAAAGTAGAGCCCCCTGAAGTCGCCGGGCAGCACCACCAGGAGGTTGACGATGTTCAGAGCGTAGAACGGCAGCCAGCAGAGGACGAACACGGCCACCACCACGACCACCATCCTGGTGATCTTACGCTCCGACTTCCTGCGCCGAGACGACGTGGCCTGCGCCCGTTTTCCAACGCTGCGCACCTTTGAGAGACAAGACAAAGAGCGTTTAATGCGTAAACACACATTCACTAGTAAAGAGTCAACTCACCCAAATCAAAGAATCGTTTTCTCAATCAGTATTTTGAGGTTATGAACCTACGATTTCTGCGGTGAACAACAACGTCGAACCACTTTTGACCAAATAAATAGTTTGTGCTGTGTGTCACGTCTCCAGCAAGTACGACATTCTTCTTATGAATACACCTTTCAGTAGTTAAATCATATTAATTAAATGCGTTTACCTTGATGACGATCAGCAGGTAGCACAGGCAGATGACCAGCAGGGGGCAGAAGAAGCCCACGGTGCACGTGTACACGATGAAAGACGTCTTCCACACCTCCGCCGGCTCGGGCCACACGATGCTGCAGTTCCCGTCATCCTTCAGCACGTCGGCGAACACCACCACCGGCAGCACCACCACGAAGGACCCCGCCCAAACCGTGGCACTGATGGCCTTGGCCACGCGGGGGCGCCGCCACCAGAAGGAGCGGATGGGGTGCACCACGGCCAGGTAGCGGTCCACCGACATCACGGTCAGGCAGAAGATGCTGGTGAACTGGTTGATGGCGTCGACTGTCATGACCACGCGGCACATCAAGGAGCCGAAGGGCCAAGAGAGCAGAGCGTTCTGCGCCGCCAGGAAGGGCAGGCCCAGCATGAAGAGCTCGTCCGCAATGGCTAAGTTGAGGATGTAGATGTTGGTGACCGACTCGTTCTTGGTGTAGTTGACGATGACGTGGATGACCAGCGTGTTGCCCACGAGGCCGACAACGCACACTATCCCGTAGATGAGAGGGATGAAGATCCCGGCCAAGCCGGGGAGGGATCCGGGGTCCGGTTTGGTGCCGTTGAAGAGGAACGAGCCGTCGCTCGGAGAGAAGCCGAGTAGAAGCGGTTGGGAAGGAGTGGAGAGGAGCGAGGAGTGAAGGGGGATGGAGTTGTTGCTCCAGGTAGCTGTGGGGGCCTGGATGAGCTCCATGGAGGCTTTAAGGAATAAGAGGCAACAGAAGCTGATGAGATCCCATCAGTGGCAGGTCGACCGCCCTGCAAGAGGAGGCAAAGTTATATGATTTCATACACAAGACCGTTTAAAGTGCTTTACATAACACAACCGTGTAGTTTAACATGGCACATCAAGTCTGTGTTCTTTGGCGGAAATTGTCCAAAACGAATTCAAACTCACGTTGAATCAACGTTTACACACCGACTGTAAAAACTTCCATCTGTCATTAAAGGAACAGGTTTGATTTTCTTCACTTATTTTCCGCATTCATTACAAATGTTGAATTTACTAAATGAACATCGTGCTGTACTGAAGAAGACTTGAAACTAGAGATTGAGACCATAAACTCATGTTTACAATGTTTACTGAGGTAATAAATCAAGAGAGAAGTAGAGTCATTTTCTCATAGACTTCTATACAACCAGAGGAGTCGCCCCCTGGTGGACATTAGAGAGAATGCAGCTTTAACACATGAAGCTTTGGATTCACTTTTCAGAGCCGGAGGTTGACGCCTGCTTTGACCCGAGCTGCCCCGATCTTTTTTTGTCGACGCAGCCACTTGCTGTTGGCCAGCGACCCCTGATGTAATGTGCCTTTAGATCAGAAGTGAAGCACATTGACCGGAAAATATCAAACTATTCTTTCAAACACCATAAATAAGAAATGCAGCATACGACATTAAAACTTAAAAAAAAATAATATGAAAAGGAAGAGAAACAAAAACACAACTCTATTACTTAATTTACTGTTATAGATAAATGAGGGTATATGTGCAGTCAACATGGCTGCTGCTGAAGGAGCGGACGGTCAAGCGTTTGAAAAGTTTGGTCTGATCTCAGACCAGCGACGCTTGTAGAATACTAAACTACCAATCAACAGCTCTCCTTCCGTCACAACAACAACAAGCCGGCAGCGGAACAGAAACATAACGCATTTAGTTGCATTAGACCTGTTTATGAAGCCAAACCGGCCTCCTAATAGCTACCAGACCAGGCGCAGGCACACCCTCATCCCTCGCTGCCGTGCTTCATAACTGGTGGTCTGTTAGGAAGGAAACGTCCTGACCTGTGGAGGGAAACATGTCAACCTACACAGAGAGGAAGGCACAACGCTGCAAGATGGAGTGAGAGGTATTCACCACATCAACTAGCAAACTACAGTGTGTTCAGCTAAACAAGCTTTAGGCTTTAATATTGCAAAGATACATGGAATAGTATTTGATTATTATTATTAATAAAGAAACACCACCACCTCTTCGTCATCTCCTCTGATGAAGATGGTCGACTGAATCTTCCTCATTTCTCTCTGAGATGTTTGTTCTCTTTCTCGGCTGAACGTCAGCGCCTCAACATCTCAACGTGACGACCTGAGCCACTTATTACTGCACTCACATCATCCAGGATAAATACTAAATGAGTCTGATTCAGGTGAGCAAGCAATTTAACAAGAATGAATCAGTATCATCACAGAGTGACGGTGCTTTTGCAACAAGCTTTATTCCTACTTACAGGTATAATATATAACCTTTCTGCAATAAAATGTCTAAAAACCAACTAGACCTGTCACGGTTAGGCTGTGTGTGTGTGTGTGTGTGTGTGTGTGTGTGTGTGTGTGTGTGTGTGTGTGTGCTGTGGGCGTGGCTCCGCCCTGCTCTCCTCCCGGCTCCCTCCTGATTACACTCATTCACCTCACCGTCCCAGTCCACCCAGCTGCTTTCCATCTACTCATCACCCAACAGTATATCTAACAGTATTCCCTGGTTGTGTCTGCTTTTGGGTCCGTGACAAGACCGATGTTATATATGTAGTTGAGTGGTCTACTGACATTTAACAAGCCCTGAGAAACCTGTAGTGTTAATCAAGGCAAGGGTGCGTTTCATTTGGTCGCCTGTTGGTGGCGTCACATCCTTTGTGCATGCGTCAGCGTTGCGGTTGTCTCACCGAAGCCGTCATAAAATGACACACTTTTTAGTTATTGTTTGACTTTAACACGAAGGATCTTATCAAGAGAAACGAGCCGAGCTAACGTTAGCAGCAGCTCGGGACGTCCTGCGTCCTCTGAACAGCTTCAGAGAAACTGACTTTTAACGTGAAGTTCTTTGTGAGGAGGAGACCTCTGCTGTTTTTATTTAACAACCACATTCAACAAATTGAAAACTATATGGTAAAACATTTGCTCGACTTTAGTCGTGCGTTAATAATAAAAGGAAAACCTAATTTGTAACATATTGAATATCAATAATAAAATAAACTAAATGCACACGATTAATATTGAAGATGCAGCAGCACGCTGTGGAGTTCTGCAGATCATAAATCATAACAATGTGGAGGAGGGAGACACAGTCTGACCTGAACCAGGACTCGGACGCCTTCTTCTTTTCTAAATCATACGTGATTACAGGAACATGGGAAAGGCTTTTTTTTTTTTATACAAAACTCAATATATCGTCACTGAATGTGCGGCTGAGGACACACCGGAGAGTTCTCTTAATCACGCACGTGCTCCTGATTTCCAGGATGCGCAGCACAACACCTGCCACTCTAATCTCCGACACTCACAAAGGAGCAGACGGACAATCCGTCTTCCCAGAGGTCGTCCTCTTTTGTCCTCCGTGCTGAGAAAACGGAGACGAGGCCCCAAAAGGCCGTTCAGCATCGTCGATGGAAGAGACAAACAGGAGAGTCAGAACCAGAGCTGATTGACGAGCCGCTGCTCTTTACGTTCACGTGTACAAAAGGAAACAGTGACATCTAACGAGCCCTGTGGAGCGCAGATACTGTAGCTATCAGGGCAACTTTCTTTCTGAACCCTAAGACCCGCCGGAGGGATTGAAAAGCATCTTTTCTTTAAACAATTTCTCTAAAACACGTTTATCACATGACGCTGTGAAAGAAGGCGTTATCGTCGGATTGTCATCTTTCTGACAGTCGTTGAACACATCATGAGTGATAAACTCTTCTCTCAGAAAAAGCTACCAAATGGAAGATTACAATCTCATCAACAACACTTTATTCTACACGTCTCAGTGAAGATCTGAACCAGATGAATCATGTCAGAGATTGTGAGCAAACAACTGCTTTGGGTTTAAGAGCCAGAGTCTCGATTGTTTTTGACATGAAACCCTGAGACCTGAAGAGTCCCTCCTCTCATCCTGAGATCTCACACAGAACATGTGATGCTGCTTTTAGTGAAGCTAGTAGAGACAGAGTCCTCGTAGCAGAAACATGTGGAGACACTGAGGTTTAAAGAGTGTTTAAAGGAACAGACCGGGAGAGTTGTTGTTGTTGTTCTTCAATCAAGTGACAGTCAACGGTTCACAGTTTGTACCTGAAACAGAGCGACATTTCTGAGGGAACATTTTGAACTAATATCTAATCTAACGGATGTCTCTTCATCTCAAAGGTCTTATTATTCAAAGTCTTACGACGAGATTTCCTCCAGAACTATTTTCAGATCAACACTGAGTGGAATGACTAACGACTGTGAGATGGTGGAAACCGAAGCAGAGCTGAAAGAAGAGAGAATATTGAACTAAAACATCTCTTTCGTTCACTGCTTTCTATAACTTGTCTTCTTTCAGACGAGTGGACAGAAAACCTGAAAAATACACATCCAGGTGTTTATTTTACTACTTTGTCTGTTTACGTCTGTAGATTTCTCCTAAATTCACCAAAAGTTATCTCATTTGCATATTTCAACGTAACATTTAGATTTTTTTAAATGACAGTATTTTCCTGATTTATGGAGATATACGAGGGGAGATATCCAGAATCCCACACACACAGCTGTTCCTCATCAGCCCTTCAGTTCACTGACCTTCACACCTGCTTCACATCTTCTGTTGTACGAACACCGCTTCATCTCCACCTGCATTCTGTCAGTCGGACCAAGTTGCTTTTTGTTTCATGTCACCTGTACCTGTCGGTCTGTTTACGTTACTCATGTAGTCTAGAATCTATTGACCTGGATTGTTAAACCATCGGCACTCTGTCTGAAGTTTTGACTCTAAAACACTTTTTTCTAACAACTACAAACAGTCTATCTACATTAGATACAGCATTCAACACTAAAAGCCTGTGTGTCGTTTGTTATCAATTAATCAATCACCTGCTCCCAGAATGCACCTGTGAAACAGCTGCAACCTATTAGATCAGCTAGAAATCAGAGCCTGAACGCTGTAGTGAAGAAGACTTGAAACTAGAGATTGAGACCATAAACTCATGTTTACAATGTTTACTGAGGTAATAAATCAAGAGAGAAGTAGAGTCATTTTCTCATAGACTTCTATACAACCAGAGGAGTCGCCCCCTGGTGGACACTAGAGAGAATGCAGCTTTAACACATGAAGAACCAGAGGTTGACTTCTGTCCATATCAGATATGGTCAGGCGGATGTGTTCCAAGACGCATCACAATCAATAAGGAAATTAATCTTTAGCTAAGCCCCGCCCCTAAAGCATCCCCTGCTTTATGGTCTGTTTGACTCTAAATGGACCATAATGTACTAAATGAACATCATGCTGTATTGAAGAAGACTTGAAACTAGAGATTGAGACCATAAACTCATGTTTACAATGTTTACTGAGGTAATAAATCAAGAGAGAAGTAGAGTCATTTTCTCATAGACAGAGGAGTCGCCCCCTGGTGGACATTAGAGAGAATGCAGGTTTAACACATGAAGAAATTACATTAGATACAGCATTACATTACATTACATTAGATACAGCATTCAACACTAAAAGCCTGTGTGTCGTTTGTTATCAATTAATCAATCACCTGCTCCCAGAATGCACCTGTGAAACAGCTGCAACCTATTAGATCAGCTAGAAATCAGAGCCTGAACGCTGTAGTGAAGAAGACTTGAAACTAGAGATTGAGACCATAAACTCATGTTTACAATGTTTACTGAGGTAATAAATCAAGAGAGAAGTAGAGTCATTTTCTCATAGACTTCTATACAACCAGAGGAGTCGCCCCCTGGTGGACACTAGAGAGAATGCAGCTTTAACACATGAAGAACCAGAGGTTGACTTCTGTCCATATCAGATATGGTCAGGCGGATGTGTTCCAAGACGCATCACAATCAATAAGGAAATTAATCTTTAGCTAAGCCCCGCCCCTAAAGCATCCCCTGCTTTATGGTCTGTTTGACTCTAAATGGACCATAATGTACTAAATGAACATCATGCTGTATTGAAGAAGACTTGAAACTAGAGATTGAGACCATAAACTCATGTTTACAATGTTTACTGAGGTAATAAATCAAGAGAGAAGTAGAGTCATTTTCTCATAGACAGAGGAGTCGCCCCCTGGTGGACATTAGAGAGAATGCAGGTTTAACACATGAAGAAATGACTTCACCTGAAAGACCCGGAGGTTGCCGCCTGGTTTCCACACGGCTACAGTTGTGATCCCACAGAAATGACATATTTTACAGTTTCCATTACTGTCAAACATGGACAGCGTGGCGTCCCACCAGGTCGAGTGCACCGTTGAGGCTGCAGCTCTTCCTTTCTTTGTCGTCTCTCTTACTATCAAATAAAGAGGAAATGAACAAAATGAACGCACATGATGATCAAACACATCATTCACAACAAACCACTCAACCTCTGAATTCATTTCAACTGAAACTGAACTCTCTGACAGCAGTCCGTGCTGTTGACTGTGTGTGTATGAGAGGCCTCTTCATGGTCACATGGTTCATGCTGGGTTGGGGGGGGGGGGGGGTAAACGTGTAATTACCTCACAGGAGTTTGAAGCTTTGTTCAACAAACGACCTGCTGATGTGAGCGACAGACAATTAACACAAATGTCTGGTAAATATTTAGTCAGTGAAGTGGATTCATGCTGCTCGCTCTCTTCATTAGTTACCTTCTCTTCATTAGTTACCTTCTCTTAATGCATGTTAGGACCTTTGCATTGTTTCTCCTTCACCTGGTGTGTAGATAACAAGATAACAGTTGGTTCCATTTGGAGACGTCACTCAGAGTGAATTTGCATGGAATTTATTTCATCGTTTGCATTTTAGAGAACATTTCGTGGCGGTTAAGATGCTGTTGCCCGCTCGTTTATCTTAATGTCACTGATCTGTCGTTGATGCTTTCCATTAAAACTCATCAATTTCCTCCACACACACACACACACTGTACTCTACACACACCGAACACATACCTGAAGCACAAAACCATCACCTCCACACATGGCTGCACCGCTGTCCTCACGCACACACACACACACACACACACTCTGTCCTCACACACACACACACACACACACACTCTGTCCTCACACACACACACACACACACACACACACATTCTGTATAAGCATTGACGCCTGAAACACACACTCTTGTATGTGTGAGTGTGACGTGACTCTGTGCTGGTGTGTCTGCTAATAACATGATGCAACAGTTATACTCACACTAAGAGGCAATATTGTTCCCAGGATGTTACAGGGAATACATATTTCCAACATCAGAAGTTTGCTCCAATATAATTACAATATTTTATATTTATATATATATATATATATATATATATTGGGATATTTGTGTAGATGTACAGTATTTATGTATTCATGTGTAGATTGAAATGTGTCCCATATTACTACATAACTCATTCGACGCCTCTCACTGACCCATTAACCTGATCACACATAGGATGGACACACACACACACACACACACACACACACACACACACACACAGTTATTACTATATGCAAAGTTCAGTATGCAGATGTTATTATTAAGTGTGTGTTCTGGTCATTCAGCTGGCAGACGATTCCACTTTAAAGACAAGTCAGTATAAATGTATAAATGTATAAATGTATAAATGTATAAATGTGAGGGAGCTGCACCGTCAGCTGACTGACGGCCCGTCCCTCTTATTCCCCTCAGGACTCTCCTTCCTCTGTCACCGTTCAATTAACGGATTACAGCCTGACGGACCAGGTCCACTCCTCTCTCCCTCCACGCCTTCTCATCAGGACTCACATTCATCTGATCGATTCTCACACGAGCTGTGAAATGCAAAGAACCCCACAGAAGCATCTGAAGATCAGCGTAGAGGAGCGCTCACATGACACCATCACCTACACAGAACATCACTCTACTCTGAGAGGAGACACATGTTTAGTGTGTTACTGACGTGTGTCAGTGTTTCTGAACACAGTTAACTCCTCTTCACACACACACACACACACACACACACACACACACAGCATGCAGTCCAACAGATACATGTAATCACACAACCAATAGGCCGCATGAGCAGAACCCAATGAGACACAGTCAGAGGTTTGAGTGGATGTTAGACGATGAAGTGAAAAGCTCCTGTTTCCTCAGAGAGAGAGAGAGAGGGAGAGAGAGACAGGGGGAGAGAGAGAGAGAGAGAGAGAGAGAGAGAGACACAGAGGGAGAGAGAGACAGAGAGAGAGACAGAGACAGACAGAGAGAGACAGAGACAGAGAGAGACAGGGGGAGAGAGAGAGAGACAGAGAGAGAGAGAGACAGAGAGAGAGACAGAGAGACAGAGAGAGAGACAGAGAGAGACAGGGGGAGAGAGAGACAGAGAGAGAGAGAGAGAGAGAGAGACAGAGAGAGAGAGAGACAGAGAGAGAGAGAGAGAGAGAGAGAGACAGAGAGAGACAGGGGGAGAGAGAGACAGAGAGAGAGACAGACAGAGAGAGAGACAGAGACAGACAGAGACAGAGAGAGACAGGGGGAGAGACGTTAATGTGAGTTTATATTATTTTCTACTTCCACAGAGAACTGGAGGTTTTTTTCTCTCTTCATTATTTTTCCTCTTTAGATGATTTGAGGACTAACTTGTCGTTTAGCTTTTAGTCTCTTTAGTAGTTTTTTAAATGTTTTTTTCATGCTGATTTATTTATAATAACTTTATGAGCTCATCTCTACACACAAGATATAAAGAAGTGTTTTTGTGTGATTGTTTGTGGAGAAACAGTTTTACAGATCTGTCGATTAAATCAACTCATCGATGAGTCAACTCAATACTTTGATGGTTAGTCGACTCTTTGGTTTCCCTCTCTTTTCTCCCACCTCCTCTTCTTTCCTTTCTCTCTCTCTCTCTCTCCTCTCCTCTCATCTCTAGTCTCTCCTTCTTTCTTTTCCTCTCCTCTCCACACTGGTCTCCTCTCATTTTACCTTCTTTCACTTCCTTTTTTATTCTCTATCTCTCCGTCCCCTCCTCTGGTCTTCTGTTCCAGTGAACCATTTATCCCAAGTACCCCCCCCCCCCCTCTCATAAACACGTGTCCCCTCATCCCTCTCTCGTGGCCTTGATGATCAGTCTATCCTCAGATCTCTGCATTCAGAGGCTCTCAGAGGGTTAAAGTATTTCACAAGAAACGCAGCAAACATCAGGTCAATCTGAAGTCCAACTAACAACAGTTAGTGCTACAGAATGTTTCTTAATACTTCTACTACTAATACTACTACTACTACCACCTCTACTACTACTAATACTACTAATACTACCACCTCTACTACTACTAATACTACTGATACTACCACCTCTACTACTACTACTACTACTACTAATACTAACACCTCTACTACTACTAATACTACCACCTCTACTACTACTATTACTACTAATACCACTAATACTACCACCTCTACTTCTACTATTACTACTAATACTACCACCTCTACTACTACTAATACTACTAATACTACCACCTCTACTACTACTAATACTACTAATACTACCACCTCTACTACTACTATTACTACTATTACTACCACCTCTACTACTACTAATACTACTGATACTACCACCTCTACTACTACTACTACTACTACTAATACTAACACCTCTACTACTACTAATACTACCACCTCTACTACTACTATTACTACTAATACCACTAATACTACCACCTCTACTTCTACTATTACTACTAATACTACCACCTCTACTACTACTAATACTACTAATACTACCACCTCTACTACTACTAATACTACTAATACTACCACCTCTACTACTACTATTACTACTATTACTACTACCACCACTACTACTACTGCTACTACTACTACTACTACTATAGCCTAGTACTAGTTTACTGCACCGTGTACTGCATGTATCTGTGTGTATGTGAGAGACAGAGAGTTACCTCGTGTTGGATCAAAACTAGACTTTATGTGTAAATATTGTTCTAGTTTTAAGCCACATATAATAATAATACCTCAATGTTTCTGTCAGATGAGCAGCAGCTTTAAATGGTCCGTGAACGCAGAGATGCTCGTGTAACAATGAGATAGTGAGATTTGAATACACGCACCGCACAGAGGAGAGCTGCACGAGCTCCTTTATTAAAAACACCGCGTGCACCACGTGAAACACCGCAACGCAAATCCTCCAGCTGCTCGGTGTCGATAAGACAACGAGATATTTGACTAACTGCCATAAAGTTATGAAAGAATGAAAAGAAGCTCTCGTTTAATCTCTGACGGAGTGTTAGATATGAAAATACTGTGAAGACGCATCGAAAGGACACATAATAAAACAATAACTCACCTCAATGATCCAGATGTTGGCGGTGTTTTATTACGGTCCAGTTGAGGTTAAATTACCCGAATTAGATTTGAGAACTGTCGCGTGGAGCAGCTCCGTGTGCGCACCGAGAGACCAGAGACCAGCCTCCACACACACACACACACACACACACACACACACACACACACTCACGCAATCATGGTGCTGATGATGTAATCGGTCAGTTTAGTTCGTACAGCCCGTGTGGACCGAGCTGTACGCTTCAGTCCATCAATACTCGGGTAGTTTGTGATATTTGAGTTGAGTTCTTCAGGTAAACGTTATTTATTAAATCTTCATTATAAAACCTTTTAAATGTTCCTCCTTCATTCTCTCTCTAGTTCTAGAAGCATGCAGAGGTTAAAGTACCCAGTTAAACAGTGTGTCAAGCAAAAGTCAAACAAAAACTACAGAATATATATATATATATATATATATATGTACACAGTATGATACTGTGTTAAATAGGACTTTAAACCAGCTCAGTGCGGCTCCTTTAATACCAATCAAATGTTCTGATTTTATGAAAAGTTGACATTTTAGAGTTGCATAGTTTTCACCAGAGAGGTTCTCTACATGTTCTAAGTAAACACTCCTGTAGGGAGGAGTTCCTCACGTTACACTTTTCTCAGGAACATTTCGTTGCTGTTAATATCTGAACTTTAAGATGTGACTTGACTCATAATAATTTCAGTCTCAGACTTAACTTTTGTTTTGTATGTTTATTTCCAACACTATCGAGACTAAGTCACTCTTAAAAACACTCTATTTAAATAGAGATGCAGCGAGCGGTCTTAAACTTGGTCGTGTGGAAGTTCTCAGACATGAAGCTCAAGTCCCAAATAAATTGATGGTTAATGTTCGAACGCAGCGCTGAGATCTAACAAGACCAGTACAAAAAAAGGAGCAAATATAACTTTTAGATGCATGATGAAGTTGTTTTGCCGCTGATAATTACTGATCATTGATGATCCATATTAATAACGGATACAGATCTCTTTGATGTTTGATGAGAGCAGCTGGTCTACAAGGATCCAGAACACTTTTATTTTTTCACCACCGTCCCAAAAATCATTTCAACACTCTGAAGTCAATAAACCAACAACAATGATTCAAATGATCAGGAAATAAAAGATTGTATTTTTATGGATTAAAATAAATCTCATCATTATTCTTTTAATGATGTATAATAATGTGCTTAGAGCTCGTGTTATGAAGTTAAACAGCTCATAATTCATCTCTAATATCTATTTTATATTAACGTGAAAACATCAAGTTCATCCGGGTCCGTTACAGCACTGACTGTTGTTGTGTTATGTAACTGATGTGTGACTGCTTTCTCAGGGATCTCAGAGAAGAAGAATAGTTTAGTTTAACTATGTTTAGTTTAGTTTATTACTAATTCTACACACGCAAACTAATAGTTTTAATTTGTAATGTGATAGAAATGGGAGATTCTGTTTAAAACAAAATCCACTACTACTACACACACACACACACACACACACACACACACACACACACACACACACACACGCACACACACACACGCACACGCACACACACACACACACACACACACACACACACATTGAGCATATTAAAGATCTATATTAAAGGTATACGTCACATTTCCACTGAACTGCTCTGAATGAATTCCTCTCATTCAACATGTGGACTTTAAGTCAACTTGAACTCATTTCTTCATCATGAACTTAAACAACATCTGAGTTCTTCTACGTGAATACACAGTGAAGTCAGTTTCATGTTGGTCTCATCTTCCTGCTGAACAGAGTGCAGCTTTCTTTCTTCTCTTTCTATATCAGAGTCTTTCTCCTCCGTACTCCATACCTGACCACACATTTGCATACGTGTAGACCTTTGTAGCCAATGGGGTTGTGTTGATGACCCTTCATGAGGTGATTGGTGGCTGAAGGCCAACAGGACAGAGTGAAGACATTTAAAAAGGCTCCAGTGTTCCACCAGGAGGGCAGTCATTGAGAGAGATGGGTGGCATGACGCGTCTTCTGCTTCTGCTGTGGGCCGGTGAGTGTTCAACTACTGCTGCTCACTTTAACCCTTCTCTCTGCTTTCTGACAGGCTTCATGTAAATAGTGTGTTTTAAACTGAGTTCATGCATCAGACGTGCTGTTCTTAACCTCTCGTAGGGTGTTAACTCATCTGTGATGTATTCTGGGGACAGTCACACTTTTAAAAGTTTGTGGTGACGTTTTTAAATCTATTTCAAAATGTACAGGAAGCCAGTGTACTCTCTCTCTCTCTCTCTCTCTCTCTCTCTCTCTCTCTCTCGGTGGAAAGCCACCACAATGTTCACTCTAGTTTAGTTTAGTTTGATATCACTTGTAGGCGTTCTTCTAGTCCACATGTAGACGAGATGGGTGGACTCCCATGACCTCTCCTGCAATGGTGAGCAGTTGGTCCACTGCTCCACTCTACCAGGATGGAGTCAGCATCACTCCTCCTCAATCTCAGGTTCAACAATCGGCCTTCTTTCTAGCAACCTGCTGTAAGCGTTCACAAGGAGGCTGACACCCAGATAGTTTACTAAACAACATCAATGAAGCGGCGCTTTAGTGAGTTACTTGCTACCTTCACTCAACTCAACACGGTGTCAGAGAGATTGTGATGAAGCTTTTTCAGTAAATACATATTAACCGTGTGACTGCTGAAATATGTTTTGAATGCTTGCTCTGAGCAGATTGCAGTAAACTAGATCCGCTCAGCTCAGCCCTCCGTTTACAAGCGTGTCTGATAACGTCAGTGACGTTCAGGTAGAGAGAGTTATCTTTAAGATTTTATTATTCATCAATACTCGCTTCTTCTTCACGATTCAATGATTACTTTTAAAATTAAAAAAAACAAATAAATTCAGAACATAATTAGAATTTATTCATATTTTAAATGTCACTAAATATTGTTTCTAAAACAACAGCACGATATAAAGTCATTAATATCCCACTGGAGACAAATCTAAAATGTCTATAATTGATAATTTACTGTTAAATCGAGTAATCTTCACCTTCTGCCACAGCATTTTTGCTGGCTGACTCATCGTGTGTGTGTGTGTGTGTGTGTGTGTGTGTATGTGTGTGTGTGTGTGTGTGTATGTGTGTGTGTGTGTGTGTGTGTGTGTGTGTGTGTGTGTGTGTGTGTGTGTGTGTATGTGTGTGTGTGTGTGTGTGTGTGTGTGTGTGTGTGTGTAGTTGGAGGAGCTCAGCGCTGCAGCGTGATATTAAATTACACCAAAACATTCAAAAGTACCGATGAAAAGCAGCAGTAACATCAGGACTTATCAATACTCTGATCTTTAATATTTTAGCACTGGTGCCTGTTCAACACCAGTTTCAGTAACCACCCCGACCTTCAGATCATGTGAAGTTTGTCCCTTCTGGGCTGCTGTAGAAACATGGCGGTGCAACATGGCTGACTCTGTGAAGAGGACCCGCTCCTAGAGAACGGCTCAAAGGCTTTTTCTAAGCTTTCAGAAACATCACGGTTCTTAGTTTCAGCTCGTTATACACTGATGGAAAATAGTTATGCATAATATATTCCAATTTCTGCCAATAATCCCCTAAATGATACACACTGTGTAATATATAGTTCCTTCATATTTAACTGTTGTTGTCTACTGAGTACAAACAACCACAATGATGGAGGACTTTGTGTTTCAGGTGTCACAGTGGGCAAGGTGGTGGATCTGCAGAAGAGAATCATCGGAGGTAAAGATTGTCCTGATACTGAGCGTGGGTACCATGCGTTTTTAACATTTAACAATAAGCCCTTCTGTGGCGGCTCTCTGATCAGTGACCGGTGGATTCTGACTGCAGCTCACTGCTGGAAACCAGGACGGTGAGAAAGTGACAACTTTACTTTAGAACTAGTCACCATGTTTCTCATTCATGAAGTCAGTCACATTATGGAGAAAGCGTTGATAATGTTCATGTTCAGTAACTAATATTACGCTACGATGCATCTATAGTAGTTCACTGATGTTTCTCTGTGTCTTGTACTTACTTGTAGGACTATAAAAGTAGTTTTAGGTAGAGACCCTCAGTCTGGAAAAACAGTGGAGATCGAACTGGAACATAAGATCTTTAAGGATAAAGACGATAAGGGTAAACCAAGGAGCCATGACATCATGCTGCTGAAGCTACGGGAACCAACTGACATTCCACCTGTACCACTTCCTGACTGTGACAAGAAACCCAACGTGTGAGTTGTGATCTTTGCTCCTTTAATCCGTCTGACAGTTCAACTCAAAGTGAGAAGTTGCTCTGATATCTTTATAGAGAGCAGCTAAACCACAGAGTTGTGTTTTCATCTACCCTGAGATCAAATAAAAAATGTTTCTAGAACGTGAGGAAAAGTATCAACATGACTGTGAGAGTGTGTGTGTTTGAAGAAGAACATTTAAATGTTTTTAAATTAAACTGCTATAAAAAGGTTTATGTTCTTTTTCTTGTATTTCAGAGGTGATGAAGTTCAGATTGCAGGTTATTACTCAAAGATAAATCCCGGTGATGTAAAAGGTGAGATGTATCTTGTTTATTTCACAATTTATGATAATAAACAATAATCTATTTTTATTATTACAGTTAGTGTCGTTATTTTGAGTGTGTGTTTGGTAACACTGCTGACTATATTTACATTCACTGCATCTTAATGTTGTCTCAGAAGTGTGTTGCTTTGTTATTATAGTCATGTATTTATGTAATAACACATGAATCTGCATCTTCGGTTAAAGCTCACTTTTTATATTTCCATCTAGGACCAGACCAGCGAGATAAAAAACAGCCTCTCCAATGTGCAAACACCAATGTTGTCGAATGTGATGCGGTCAGTAGATGTCCGGAGGAGAAAGACACATATGAGTATCCACTTGAAAAGTTACTCTGTTACCAGAAAAAAGACGTGGATACCACTCCAGTGAGTTGGCATGGCTTCTGACTATCTTTACTTCAAGTCATTACAAGTTTTTACCAATTCATTATAAATGAGTATTTCAGTAATTGATACAAAAGTCTGTTACAAAAACTATTTACATCTCTCTCACAGGGTGACTCTGGAGGAGGAGTGGTGTTCAATAAAATGATCTATGGTGTCCATGTAAGAGGTAAAGTGATTGCCTGCGCTGGACCAGCAAAATCGATGGACGTCTGTGAATACATGGGTTGGATCAAAACCACTACTGGTATTCCCACAAATAAATGTGGAGGGTGTGTTGGATTCGTTAAAAAGTTATGTCAAAAAGTGTTCCCTTGTATTTCATGAATTTACTATTGATTAAATGTTATTGTTTGTCTTAAAGGGCTTTACTAATTGTTATTCTATGACTTTATTGTTCACAGTGTAGTGTCTGAGTTATAACTGTTAGTTCACACATTCTTGGTGTCAAACCCTTATGGTAATAAATAATATTCAAAGTATATAAAAACACATCTGTAGATTTGAACATGTGTTATTTTAGTCATTGTATTGAAAAACAACAAAGCACCAAATGTCATAGTCTGCTATTCTTCCAACAACACTGATAACTATGATCATCAATGTGACTCTTCTTGTACAATGTTGTCAGTTTGAATAAATGAAGATGACTCACAATCGTTTGTTGTTGTTTTTGTTTTCAGTGTCACAGAAAAAATCCACAAACAGATTTCTGTGACATTTAAAGCTCCACTAATCAATATCTCTAAACCTACAATAAGATGTATTGTGGCCATGTGGGGGCAGTGTGTTCTTATGATAACAGTGGTTATAGCTGCTGTACTTACTACCTTATTATTTGTGGGGGAAGGGCAGGAAGAGAAGGGATGCTTTTCTTTTTATTAATCCATTTTATTTATGTATTTATTTCTGGTGAATCAGGGGAGGGTCTTTTACTTTCTCTCCTCAGAGTTCTATATTTAAGTTGAAGCCCTCCATGTGAAATGTTAGTTGTGAAGAAGGATCAAACTGTGAGATCACAAAGTGATCTTTTTATGTGCCATGGATCATAAAGGTTTGAATTGTGCCATATCCAGAAGACAACAATAGAATCCCTGTTTGACACAGGCCAAGGTTAAAACATCTTGTTCGGTTTAAAACAAACGTAAAGACATTAAAGCACACGTGAGATCACCTCCACTGTGCTGCTGTTTGAAGGTGAAGGAGACGCTGTTGTCTTATGACGGTAGAAACAACAGGTTAGTCTACTTCAGTCTGACGATCACAGAAAGAGCAGCGGATATAAACCAGGTCTTCAGAGGTGACGCAACCGTCTGCAGAGGAACACACTTCCTTTATTTCATAGTTAGTAGAGTTTCTAAGTTAAATTAAAGACATCTTCTTGATATTGTTTAAGACATAATAATTAAAATAATCCGCTCTAATCTCATGTCTGATATGTTTTCCTGATAGAAATTCTTGTATTCACATCAACTCCCTCTGCCTCTTTGAGAATATCTGAATCTATGAATAAACTATTATGTTTTCACTCTGCACAGTGAAGGTGAAGTGACAATAAGCTAAAGTCATTTTTAACGTGGACTGTGAGTTTAATCAAAGTGTGCTGCAGTAAGAACCCAGTGGAAAAGGTTGAAGGGCTTATTAAATATGATCTAGTCAAGTTTCTGTAGTCTGAATAAGTTTAACAACAAGGTAACAAAGTGCAGAATAAAGTTTTTAATACATAACTGTAAACTACAGTATGTAAATCTGTTATGATTATTAAATATGTGTTTAAATCTGCTCTGTCCTGTATGACAGGTGTGACAGATGCTAATCTGATTAAACTGTCAGTTCACTTGTGTTCGCTTTACCTTTCAAAGGCAACCAGAGAACTTGTTCTGAGTCAGTGTCACTCACTTTGTGACTCTTCATCCTGACTTGCAGATCAGAGTTTTTTGGTAAAAACACAGCAAAGATATCAGGAAACAGCAAGTCACCCTCACAGCAGACGTGTAGAAGGTGTTTAGAAAGAAGGGAACTAGTTTTGATCATAAACATGTTTGCAATTTAACAACAACTTAGAATACGAAAAAACAACAAGGCATTAATATTTAAAGAGAGAGAGAGTGAGATGCTCTTATCTTCTCAGTCCCACAGAGACTTAATAGAATAAAGCTTATGGTATACACATTAACCAATAAAGTAAATTAATTAACTGAAGGGGCATACAATAATGTATGGGACAGAAACAAGCTCCACACGTCTATGAATATATGTCTTCATTTACTCTGAATTTTGCCCTCAATTATTGGTTATTTTTGATGAACAGTAAATCTTCTCTTGCAGTGAACTTTACTGAATCCAGTGTGTTTCACTGACATCAGAAAGATTAATGTCTTTGAGGACCTGAGCTTCCTGTCCCAGTTGAAGTTTTGCAGCACATATATAGAGTACATGGACACAGTCACACCAAAGACTTCAGTTCAGCATTATACAGTATGTCCCACGTCATACACAGTCGCATAACCACAACACCAGAGAGGAGCAACAACAAATGTGTCCATGTTATTGTGTCCACCCTCTGGATATACAAAGGAAGGATACAATCATATCCACATTGAGTCAACAACAGTGTAGGACTCGTGGACATTATTATGTAAATGGCCTGTGAAGATTTCTTCTTTTATTTATATGCACACTTTTCAAAATGCACAACTATAATGGAGATAAATAATATCACAGTGCAGGAAGAGGCAAAATACCCACTGGGCTTATTTGAAGCCTCCACCTAAATAATGTTTCAATTTCACAATATTATATAGAACACTGAATTAATATACATAAGATATGACTACGTAATAATGATGCCACAGTATTTTAATAAACTGTAGGATATATAATAACAATACCAAGACACTATGAACAACAAAAAATAATTGTGTGTGTGTGTGTGTGTGTGTTTGATTGGGCATATTGGTTGATGCACCTGCATTAACTCTTAAACAATAGTAATGATACATACCCTATGGGTTAAACAACTATGAATATGATATTACAAATGAAAGAAGGAATAATACATGTTGGAGAGCAATTACAAAACAGCAATTAAATGTTTTCTTCATTATTTATTGAAACATTTTAAAGAGGAACATTATTTTCTTTCTTTCTAAACTCATCTTCCTCTTCTGACTTCTGCTGTTTGTCTTCCTCTCTGTTTCTCCTGAAATCTTTAAGTTCAATCTGCCAGACAGGATGAACTAGCAGAACTTCTGCTCATCAGCTCTCTCGTTTCCACAGAACATCAATTGATAAAGATCAACAATTAGCATGAATGCTAACTGCATACGTTGATACGCCGTCACTGAGACGTGCACAACTGATGCCAGAGGAGTCCGAAAAGCTTCATAGTTTGAAACTCGTTGCCACTGACAAAGCTGCGTTATTTGACGCATTGCTGTCAGAATTCTTTGGCGTAATATTTTGAGTGCCCAGTTGTGGCTGCATGCTGAGTCTCTGCTCACTATTCTTAAGGGCCACTAGTGAGAACACTGATTAGTGAGAATTTAAACAGCTTGCACACTGTTATTGTTCTGGGCTGTGTGTTTGGTTAACAGCTAACAGAACTACCAGCACACCACAGCTGAGTACGTCACCGCTAAAATGCGGGCAGACAGCTGGCTGAGTTTAATTTAGTTTTTGGCGATATTGTCTGAAATGTCTCACAAGACGACATCGAGCTGGTTGCCTGCACACATCGCTGCTTGTTTTTGAGTGTCAATGAAGGGTGTTGTAGCTCATCGAGGTGGGCCGGTGCTCACCCGTACAAAGTGCCGGCACTTCTAGATTTTACTCTGAGGCGTACCACGGCTTTTTCTTGCATTACTCTTTTCTATCTCTCCATCTCAGGTTCTCTGGATGATTCCTGATCATATGGTGCAGCGGCAGCGTTTCTTCACCGCGCCTCATAATCCATATGAACATTAAAAACACACGGGGGAGGGGAGGTGAAAACAAGGGTGCTGCAGTTTATTGATACAATGTTCATGTCATGTGGTTTGACATGGCTGCTGATACCGACTGATATACATGGAAACATGTGAATAAAGGGAATACTGGCTGTTCATTCAATCACACAACACAGCAGTGGTCGTTACACATTAAAGTGAATATATAACAAAGTATACTCTAAAGGGATTTTGAATATTTTTATAATTTATTAACTTTCAAAACAAACAATACGTTCTCCTCAAAACCACAAGACTTCATCATTTGACCTCGCTGATCATCAAAACACACCACATGTAGACGAGATGGGTGGACTCCCATGACCTCTCCTGCAATGGTGAGCAGTTGGTCCACTGCTCCACTCTACCAGGATGGAGTCAGCATCACTCCTCCTCAATCTGAGGTTCAACAATCGGCCTTCTTTCTAGCAACCTGCTGTAAGCGTTCACAAGGAGGCTGACACCCAGATAGTTGGAGCGTTGCTCTTATTTAACAATGGACCACCAGCTCGGTCCTCCAGTCCACACGCATGGTTTGACTCCAAGAAACTGGATTGGACTGAAATAAAAGTTCAGGTTAAAGTACTGAATTAACAAGCCGTGAGAAACGACCATACTGAGTGGACAACATTGAAGGACTTGGGTCATTTTAATGCAAATAACCTGCAAAGAAAAACATGTTTTCTCTCTTTTGAAACACATCTTCCTCTTCTTACTTCAGCTGCGACGATGACAGATCGCTCTTCCTTCTGCTTTTCATCTGAAATCTTATTGTTCAATCGGCAACTCATGATGAAGAATCAAAAGCAGCACAAGCTCTCTGAGTGGTTTTAAAGAAAACACCTTTGACTGTAAACCATATGAAACAATATACAAAAATATGGATCTCTGTATTGTTAAGAAATCCTAATGAGCTGCACTTTAGTAAGTCGCTTCATTCAACTTGTGAAACTTTATGGGGAAAATATATGAATATAAATTGACCTTGCTGTCTCTAAATCATGTGGCCGTGTTAAGATGCTGGGTGACTTCAGATTCATAAAATACAACATAAACTTTTGGGAAATCGTAGCAGAGCTGCCATGTAACACAACACAGCCAACGTATGCAATGAGGGGAGCAATTGTTTCTACCATCCTCTGAAATCTAGATGAACTATACATGTTTTAAACTCATCATTTATCTGATAGAATGAATAAGTTGGCCAAGATTGTTGACTGTTACTCTCGTTACTGTGGAGACTCAACAATTGATGAAGATCACACATCATCATGAATGTGCAGATCTTCATCCAATGGGAACCTGTCAGTAAAACTTTGCGATGTGATTGGTCGCTCAAAGGCCAACAGGACGTGTGAAGAGACTTAAAAAGCCAACACTTTCACACCAGGAGGGCAGTCCAGAGGGAGAACGACAGCGATGGCTCGTCTTACGTCTCTTGTCGTTGTGCTGTGGGTCGGTGAGTCACTAAGTTTATACCAAGTTCCTTCAAAGTGAATTGCTGTTTTCTGTTCTAACTCACAATGATGGAGGACTTTGTGTTTCAGGTGTCACAGTGGGCTCGGTGGTGGATCTGCAGAAGAGAATCCTCGGAGGTCACAAGTGTCCCGATACTGATCGTCTGTACCATGTTCAACTGAGAAGATCTTCTCCTTCTGATACATTTGTCTGTGGCGGCTCTCTGATCAGTGCCCAGTGGATCCTGACTGCAGCACACTGCTGGGACCGAACACTGTAAGAAAAGCAGATCTATACTTAAAGGTTCACTCCACTCAAAAAAGTATTTCCTTATTGTTACTTCACCGTCACTGTGCAGAATGATGTATGTGCAGAGTTTGAGACTTTAAATTAGTCTTAGAAAAAGATCGTCTGTGCTCACCTTGAATCTCAGTTTAAGACTTATTGTCCAAACTGAGCATCTGTACCACGAGAGACTGATAACAGGTAACGGTAGGTAATGGTGGCTCTCTGACCAGTGACCAGTGGAGGAAGTGAGAAATATATTGTTTCTAGTCTTTAAGTAAAACTGTCACTCATGAATTCACTAAACCTCATCAAGTCCTGAAGCAGTTTGATATTAAACTATAACATTGTTCAGTGATTACTGACCTATAATATGAACATATGGTGTGTTTACAATGATTCAGTGATGTTCCTCTTCATCTTTACTTATTTCTAGGTATGCAGTTGTGGGTGTGCATCCAGGTCCAGGGAAAAGAATGGAAGTCAAAGCTCATTTCTTTGGGCAACACCATGACATCATGCTGCTGGAGATAACTGACCCTAACCCGAACACTATTCAGAATAACTATATAAAACTTTCTGATTGTAAAAGTCATCTCACAAAGTAAGTTCTGATCTTTCCCCTTTAATACGTCTGAAAGCTCAACTCATGAGAACTCTGAGGAAAACTGTTTCTTTTTGTTCTTTTTCTTGTATTTCAGAAACACTGTATTTCAGATTGCAGGTCATACGATCACAACAGTAGACAACAATAATAAAAAGGGTGAGATGAATCTTGTTTTTTATACAACAATTGTCTACGTTTATGACAGTTAGCATTACTTGTATGTTTAACACTGCTGACACATATTTACATAAACCCTGTGAGACCTGTGGGATCGCTGGACATTCTGTTCAACATGACTGTCTGTGAGAGACTGTAGTGGGCTCAGTGTTACAGCTAGAACATACTGGCATCATGGGAAAGTAGAGGACCTGATGAGTCCAGTGGTACCAACCAGGAAGGAGGCTGAATAACATCATCAGTTAGAATCATTCTGGTGGGAAACAGGGATGGAGAATATCGAAGGGGTCCGTTGACGTCTCACCTCACGATATGTGAATGAGAATGGTTTCTATGGTTACCCATCAGCCTCCCCTTTACAGACATGCTCACTTTAAGATAATCTCATGCTGTTTTTGTCAATAACTCTCATTTTCTGCATGAAGTATAAATGTGTTATTTTCGCCTATTCTAGAAATGCTGTATCTGCATATTTCTGCGTACTGGGCTCCCTAAACAGTCTTGAATTGCAAACATTTAGTTTGACTGGGAAGCAGAGAGACTCGTGTGGATGCAATGAGCCCAATTGTGTTCATGTGATGATGTTGGTCCCCACAGTCGTCATTTCACAGTGAGACCGTTTCTTGAAACTTGACGTCACTGTACAAATCGACCTCTAGGATAATCACAGCCTCATGAAACTTTACAACCTCAGACTACAGACCTGGAGCACTCAGAGGTGGATGGTTCTCCTCGGTATATTCTGACACGTTTACACAAGCCAAGTGCTCGCCGTCCAAATGTCAAAGGGTTTTAATACCAAATCACAGCACGACTTATTCTGTGGTGTTCCTCGAGCTCTTGTGTCTATGTGTTGTATTTTTGATCATTTTTATCAACTCTCTAGATTAACATGTTCAAACAAGTTTTAACATTTTTTCAATTTAGCACCAAGTCTGTGCAGCAAACAACCTGAACATTTCTGCATCAACCTATATATACATAATATACATAATATAGTACGGGGATGTCCATCATAACGTTCTGAGCTCTTTTACACTTTCACTATTTTAATTAATACATTCACAATAATAATGATCTGACTGATGACTCTCAGCTTGACACACCCTGCTGACCTGCATCTCAAATGAATCTTCATGTTCTCAGCTCTCAGATGACGTTCACCACTTCTATGTGGATTATACTGTCGTCCTGCTATCAGCCCCTAAACATCCCTTGTGCGCCCTAAAAAAGACAAAACCGGTCTTCTGGTTTCTAAGGGTTGAATACAGTTATTCTTTTCTGAAAAATGCATTGCTTATTATATATTTATGTTCATACATCTGTTCATGAATCTACCAGTAGCCTTTATTTTCCAGCTCAACTCGACACATTTGAAGATATTTGAAAACTAATTTGGTCCCATTGTTTATCATTAAACAGTTAAATAATCTAATTTAAAGATGCTGTTCGATTATTAATGAATCTTCAAAGATCTTTGGATGCATTTTTAGAAAATAATATATTGGTATGAATAATTTAGTTTATTTGTTGGTTGAAGGATTTTCTATGTACAAGTTTGGTAGATAATGATGAAAATTGTTGTTTTTTCTATTCTCATCTAGGATCACAGAACTCAGATGAACTCCTATGTGCAGAAACCAATGCTGTCAGCTGTGATCCGCTCACAAACTGTGTGCAGAACAACCCACAGCTATGGTCAGCAATAAGCGCTGCACACAAGCTGTGTTTCCAAAGACCTAGAGTGGATGCCTATCAAGTGAGTTGGCATGACTTTTAACTTTATATCTTTTCTTCAAGTCATTACAAGTTTTACCAATTCATTATAAATGAGTATTATAATACATGATACAAAACTCTGTTACACTAAATATATATGTGTCTCTCACAGGGTGACTCTGGTGGAGGAGTGGTGGACGCTGCTGGCAGGATTTATGGTGTCATTTCATTTGGTGATGACTCTGCCTGCACTTTAGCAGTTGGATCGATGGACGTCTGTAGTTACATGAATTGGATCAAAACCACTACTGGTATCCTCTGACCCAGACAGTGATGTGTAGGCTGAGCTCTACTTTAACATGTTCTGCCATTAACAGACATTTCTCATGCATTAAGAAAACTGTTGAGTTACTCTAAATTTAATATTGATACATTTACTATTGATGAAATGTTAGTAAAGCCCTTTAAGACAAACAATAACTGTTATTCTATGACTTTATTGTTCACAGCGTAGTGTCTGAGTTATAACTGTTAGTTCACACATTCTTGGTGTCAAACCCTTATGGTAATAAATAATAATCAAAGTATATAAAAACACATCTGTAGATTTGAACATGTGTTATTTTAGTCATTGTATTGAAAAACAACAAAGCACCAAATGTCATAGTCTGCTATTCTTCCAACAACACTGATAACTATGATCATCAATGTGACTCTTCTTGTACAATGTTGTCAGTTTGAATAAATGAAGATGACTCACAATCGTTTGTTGTTGTTTTTGTTTTCAGTGTCACAGAAAAAATCCACAAACAGATTTCTGTGACATTTAAAGCTCCACTAATCAATATCTCTAAACCTACAATAAGATGTATTGTGGCCATGTGGGGGCAGTGTGTTCTTATGATAACAGTGGTTATAGCTGCTGTACTTACTACCTTATTATTTGTGGGGGAAGGGCAGGAAGAGAAGGGATGCTTTTCTTTTTATTAATCCATTTTATTTATGTATTTATTTCTGGTGAATCAGGGGAGGGTCTTTTACTTTTTCCCCTCAGAGTTCTATATTTAAGTTGAAGCCCTCCATGTGAAATGTTAGTTGTGAAGAAGGATCAAACTGTGAGATCACAAAGTGATCTTTTTATGTGCCATGGATCATAAAGGTTTGAATTGTGCCATATCCAGAAGACAACAATAGAATCCCTGTTTGACACAGGCCAAGGTTAAAACATCTTGTTCAGTTTAAAACAAACGTAAAGACATTAAAGCACACGTGAGATCACCTCCACTGTGCTGCTGTTTGAAGGTGAAGGAGACGCTGTTGTCTTATGACGGTAGAAACAACAGGTTAGTCTACTTCAGTCTGACGATCACAACATACATGTGTAACTATTGGCACCGAACATGAACTTCCATAATGAAAATGTGGTCTTGAGAATGTCGATCACACGAATATGAATCCCTCATTAACTGAAAACACACTGTGAAAGTCAATTAGTGTCCATTAAAAGTATGCAGAATGATCTTAGCAGCTCCTATTTCCAGTGTACCCGTGGATCTACACACAACCATTAAGTTACTCAGTCTATCTTTCTACCATTTCTCTGGGAATTTATAAATGTTTATTCTGGATGGACATCAGAGGGATAGTAATGATATGACACACAGATCTAAAACTAATCATATATTATGTCTGTGTGACTGAAAATGACTGAGTTATGACTCTAAGGAATAGTGTGATTTCTGACCAAGTGTTAAATGATCGTAATCTCCTCCATGATCTGTGTCTCTGCTGCAGCTTCACCTGCTGACATGATCTTAACTACAATACAATAACTAACCTCCTGTTGTTTTTACAACAGCTGCATGCACCTGTACCTTTCACCTCATGCAGTGTGTGTGGCTGTAATGACCACTGCAGCCTGTAGGGGGCGGTCACATGATGATGAACTGATCCTACCAGAGTTAGGGTTGTTCTTACAGGGATTCACATTCCTTCACAACCAAGACAACACACAGCACAGTGTGAGTGTGTGTTTGTATAGACATTTACCTAACTATCCAACAGTGGACTTACACGTTGTTACACATTGACCAACAGGGGACTCCGTTGCCAACAAGGGACATTTGGAAGTCCCCTGTTGGTCAGGTTTTAAATGAAGCTAATATCATGTTTAACACCCTCTGGTGATTGTTTTTTCACACACACAACTACAAACACACAGAGCTCTGACGGTTCACAAGTCAAATTTAGGCTCATTTATCTTTAATAGAACTCTAACGATGCTGCTGTGATAAATATCACTAAAGACTTTGTGTTTGTGTTTCTTTAGATTTCTCTGTTAAACGTGGTCGCTGGCTATAATGTGTTTCCTGTCTTCAGCGCTCAGAGTATTTTCATGTGTAACTATGTCCACTGAAGATTAAACACCAGCTTTTTATGTCACTTACTTAGTAAAATACGTCCTCGTGCCGTTGGCTTATCGACACAGAGGAGCTCAGGTGAGGCAATAATCCTCTGTCAATTCACAGTTTTTATGGTTTGATAGTACGTCATATTTTAATAAACGACACTTCAGCACACGACTCTTGTCTCCGTCTCATTGTTACTTTACACAAGGATCATCCAACAGAATCTGTAAGTATACTGTATATGTTGCTTATGTTTTACTGGAGGCCTAATAGGGTGCTGGTTCTTACTTCCAGGTATTGATCTGTATTGATATGTTTGATCACACCAACAGTAATAATGTTAGTTAATACCATGAACTGAGCTGTATCACTTCACCTCATCACTTTGTTCTCCTCTGATGCTTGGGTACCAGTTTCTGATATTTGAATTGGGTTCCTCAGTTAAACCGTTATTTATTAAAGGTTCATTATATTTCCAGGAACACTTTTTTATTCATTTATTGCAAGATAAGAGTAAAGAAAACAGAACAAGATGACGAGAGCAGTGAATACAGGCCAGTAAAAACATTCAGTCAGCCGATGAGAGGACAGAGTGATGTTGATTTCCTGAAAAATAGCATGAAAATAACAATAATAATAATCATCATGTATGCTTTTTATTATATACTACTAACAACATAATAATAAAAAACATATTTTTTTCTTATTCCGAAAAAGACAATGATCCTAATAAGCTACAGTCATAATAATAATAATTATAAAGTCAGGAGGAGCTCCAGAACAGTTCAGCAGGATCAACAGGGTCACTGTTTCATTTTGACATTAAACGTTATTTATTCTTGTATTCTATTCATTTAGACTTGTGTGTCTCCCTCTCCTGTCTCTCTCTCTCTCTCTTTCTGTGTGTGTGTGTGTGTGTGTGGGCGTGGCTTCTCCATTCACTCTCCCTGATTGCTGCCAAGCTGTTTCACCTGCTCTGAGCCACACACCTGCAAAACATCAACTCATCAGCTCCGCAGTATTTCTACCCCGGCTCTTCACACATCCAGGACCAGATCTTAGTCTCAGCTACCTTGGTAGTGACTCGCTTCAGGCCTCTGCAGTGTTTGTGTTCTCTGAGAACTAATCCTTGTGTTGTTGTAGAGCCTGACATTAAGCGTTCGTGTCCCCTGTGCCTCAGGATCCTAAATGAAACCTTCTTACCTTCTCTTAACCTCCTGACAGTGTCCAGCGTTTGGGTCAGCCTAACTCCACCGTGACATGCTGAGGTTAAAGTATCCAGTATATAAGAGAAAGAGCACTAGGTCAAGCAAAAGTCCAACAGAATATTAATCTATGTTTTCTGTGACTAACTACTGACTACTACTACTACTACTACTACTACTACTACTACTACTACTACTACTACTTATTAACTTGTGCTAGTTGTACTTTGATATTGCAATGTTTGCTTGTGTGTGTGTGTGACAGACAGAGAGAGAGTTTCCTCTTGGCAAATGTACTGTTGGCATGATCAAACATATCAATACTGAACAAAATCTGACTTATGACCTGGAAATATAAATAAGAACAATATCTCAGTAGGCCTCCAGTAAAACATAAGCAACATATACAGTATACTTAACGTTTCTGTTGGATGATCCTTGTGTAAAGTAACAATGAGACGGAGACAAGAGTCGTGTGCTGAAGTGTCGTTTATTAAAATATGACGTACTATCAAACCATAAAAACTGTGAATTGACAGAGGATTATTGCCTCACCTGAGCTCCTCTGTGTCGATAAGCCAACGGCACGAGGACGTATTTTACTAAGTAAGTGACATAAAAAGCTGGTGTTTAATCTTCAGTGGACATAGTTACACATGAAAATACTCTGAGCGCTGAAGACAGGAAACACATTATAGCCAGCGACCACGTTTAACAGAGAAATCTAAAGAAACACAAACACAAAGTCTTTAGTGATATTTATCACAGCAGCATCGTTAGAGTTCAATTAAAGATAAATGAGCCTAAATTGACCTCTGAGCTGTTTGTGTGTGTGTGTGTGTGTTCTATATATATGTGTGTGGGGCTGTTCTCACAGCTCTTTGCTCACAGACACACAAATTAATATTTTAGTGTAAATTCAGTTAAGCATAATTTAAATTTGTAATGTAATAAATAATGGTAATTGACATCAATAATTCAGTATTACATAAAACACCACTACTACTCTACGCAAACACACCTTAAATAAAATAAAATGAATAAAAATATTTTTTAGTAAGATTTTAAGTTGTAATATGATACAAATGGAAATTAACAGAAATAATTCAGTTTTAAACAAACACTATTAAAACTACTACTACACATTCTACTACTACACACACACACACACACACACACACACACACACACACACACACACACACACATTGAGCATATTAAAGAGCTATATTAAAGGTATACGTCACATTTCCACTGAATTGCTCTGAATGAATTCCTCTCATTCAACATGTGGACTTTAAGTCAACTTGAACTCATTTCTTCATCATGAACTTAAACAACATCTGAGTTCTTCTACGTGAATACACAGTGAAGTCAGTTTCATGTTGGTCTCATCTTCCTGCTGAACAGAGTGCAGCTTTCTTTCTTCTCTTTCTATATCAGAGTCTTTCTCCTCCGTACTCCATACCTGACCACACATTTGCATACGTGTAGACCTTTGTAGCCAATGGGGTTGTGTTGATGACCCTTCATGAGGTGATTGGTGGCTGAAGGCCAACAGGACAGAGTGAAGACATTTAAAAAGGCTCCAGTGTTCCACCAGGAGGGCAGTCATTGAGAGAGATGGGTGGCATGACGCGTCTTCTGCTTCTGCTGTGGGCCGGTGAGTGTTCAACTACTGCTGCTCACTTTAACCCTTCTCTCTGCTTTCTGACAGGCTTCATGTAAATAGTGTGTTTTAAACTGAGTTCATGCATCAGACGTGCTGTTCTTAACCTCTCGTAGGGTGTTAACTCATCTGTGATGTATTCTGGGGACAGTCACACTTTTAAAAGTTTGTGGTGACGTTTTTAAATCTATTTCAAAATGTACAGGAAGCCAGTGTACTCTCTCTCTCTCTCTCTCTCTCTCTCTCTCTCTCTCTCTCTCTCTCTCTCTCTCTCTCTCTCTCGGTGGAAAGCCACGACAATGTTCACTCTAGTTTAGTTTAGTTTGATATCACTTGTAGGCGTTCTTCTAGTCCACATGTAGACGAGATGGGTGGACTCCCATGACCTCTCCTGCAATGGTGAGCAGTTGGTCCACTGCTCCACTCTACCAGGATGGAGTCAGCATCACTCCTCCTCAATCTGAGGTTCAACAATCGGCCTTCTTTCTAGCAACCTGCTGTAAGCGTTCACAAGGAGGCTGACACCCAGATAGTTTACTAAACAACATCAATGAAGCGGCGCTTTAGTGAGTTACTTGCTACCTTCACTCAACTCAACACGGTGTCAGAGAGATTGTGATGAAGCTTTTTCAGTAAATACATATTAACCGTGTGACTGCTGAAATATGTTTTGAATGCTTGCTCTGAGCAGATTGCAGTAAACTAGATCCGCTCAGCTCAGCCCTCCGTTTACAAGCGTGTCTGATAACGTCAGTGACGTTCAGGTAGAGAGAGTTATCTTTAAGATTTTATTATTCATCAATACTCGCTTCTTCTTCACGATTCAATGATTACTTTTAAAATTAAAAAAAACAAATAAATTCAGAACATAATTAGAATTTATTCATATTTTAAATGTCACTAAATATTGTTTCTAAAACAACAGCACTATATAAAGTCATTAATATCTCACTGGAGACAAATCTAAAATGTCTATAATTGATAATTTACTGTTAAATCGAGTAATCTTCACCTTCTGCCACAGCATTTTTGCTGGCTGACTCATCGTGTGTGTGTGTGTGTGTGTGTGTGTGTGTGTGTGTGTGTGTGTGTGTGTGTGTGTGTGTGTGTGTGTGTGTGTGTGTGTGTGTGTGTGTGTGTGTGTGTGTGTGTTATCTGCAGCGTGATATTAAATTACACCAAAACATAGAAAAGTACCGATGAAAAGCAGCAGTAACATCAGGACTTATCAATACTCTGATCTTTAATATTTTAGCACTGGTGCCTGTTCAACACCAGTTTCAGTAACCACCCCGACCTTCAGATCATGTGAAGTTTGTCCCTTCTGGGCTGCTGTAGAAACATGGCGGTGCAACATGGCTGACTCTGTGAAGAGGACCCGCTCCTAGAGAACGGCTCAAAGGCTTTTTCTAAGCTTTCAGAAACATCACGGTTCTTAGTTTCAGCTCGTTATACACTGATGGACAATAGTTATGCATAATATATTCCAATTTCTGCCAATAATCCCCTAAATGATACACACTGTTTAATATATAGTTCCTTCATATTTAACTGTTGTTGTCTACTGAGTACAAACAACCACAATGATGGAGGACTTTGTGTTTCAGGTGTCACAGTGGGCAAGGTGGTGGATCTGCAGAAGAGAATCATCGGAGGTGAAGATTGTCCTGATACTGAGCGTGGGTACCATGCGTTTTTAACATTTAACAATAAGCCCTTCTGTGGCGGCTCTCTGATCAGTGACCGGTGGATTCTGACTGCAGCTCACTGCTGGAAACCAGGACGGTGAGAAAATGACAACTTTACTTTAGAACTAGTCACCATGTTTCTCATTCATGAAGTCAGTCACATTATGGAGAAAGCGTTGATAATGTTCATGTTCAGTAACTAATATTACGCTACGATGCATCTATAGTAGTTCACTGATGTTTCTCTGTGTCTTGTACTTACTTGTAGGACTATAAAAGTAGTTTTAGGTAGAGACCCTCAGTCTGGAAAACCACTGGAGATCGAACCAACACCTGAGATCTTTGAGGATAAAGACAATAAGGGTAACAATAGGAGCCATGACATCATGCTGCTGAAGCTACAGAATCCAACTGACATTCCAACTTTAACATTTCCTCCTGACTGTGACAATAAACCCAACGTGTGAGTTGTGATCTTTGCTCCTTTAATCCGTCTGACAGTTCAACTCAAAGTGAGAAGTTGCTCTGATATCTTTATAGAGAGCAGCTAAACCACAGAGTTGTGTTTTCATCTACCCTGAGATCAAATAAAAAATGCTTCTAGAACGTGAGGAAAAGTATCAACATGACTGTGAGAGTGTGTGTGTTTAAAGAAGAACATTTAAATGTTTTTAAATTAAACTGCTATAAAAAGGTTTATGTTCTTTTTCTTGTATTTCAGAGGTGATGAAGTTCAGATTGCAGGTTTTAACTCATCTGCACAACCCGGTCAATATAATGGTGAGATGTATCTTGTTTATTTTACAATTTATGATAATAAACAATAATCTATTTGTATTATTACAGTTAGTGTCGTTATTTTGAGTGTGTGTTTGGTAACACTGCTGACTATATTTACATTCACTGCATCTTAATGTTGTCTCAGAAGTGTGTTGCTTTGTTATTATAGTCATGTATTTATGTAATAACACATGAATCTGCATCTTCGGTTAAAGCTCACTTTTTATATTTCCATCTAGGATTATTCCCTCTAGATACAACAAAGCCTCTCCAATGTGCAAACACCAAGGTTGCCAAATGTGATGCGGTCAGTAGATGTCTGAAGGTGAAAGACACATATGAGTATCCACTTAAAAAGTTACTCTGTTTCCAGAAAGTTGGCGTGGATATCTCTGACGTGAGTTGGCATGGCTTCTGACTATCTTTACTTTAAGTCATTACAAGTTTTTACCAATTCATTATAAATGAGTATTTCAGTAATTGATACAAAAGTCTGTTACAAAAACTATTTACATCTCTCTCACAGGGTGACTCTGGAGGAGGAGTGGTGTTCAGAGGCAAGATCTATGGTGTCAATGTAAGAAGTAAAAAGTATGCCTGCGCTGGACCAGCAAAATCGATGGACGTCTGTAGTTACAAGAATTGGATCAAAACCACTACTGGTATCCTCTGACCCACACAGTGATGTGTAGGCTGAGCTCTACTTTAACATGTTCTGTCATTAACAGACATTTCTCATGCATTAAGAAAACTGTTGAGTTACTCTAAATTTAATATTGATACATTTACTATTGATGAAATGTTAGTAAAGCCCTTTAAGACAAACAATAACTGTTATTCTATGACTTTATTGTTCACAGCGTAGTGTCTGAGTTATAACTGTTAGTTCACACATTCTTGGTGTCAAACCCTTATGGTAATAAATAATAATCAAAGTATATAAAAACACATCTGTAGATTTGAACATGTGTTATTTTAGTCATTGTATTGAAAAACAACAAAGCACCAAATGTCATAGTCTGCTATTCTTCCAACAACACTGATAACTATGATCATCAATGTGACTCTTCTTGTACAATGTTGTCAGTTTGAATAAATGAAGATGACTCACAATCGTTTGTTGTTGTTTTTGTTTTCAGTGTCACAGAAAAAATCCACAAACAGATTTCTGTGACATTTAAAGCTCCACTAATCAATATCTCTAAACCTACAATAAGATGTATTGTGGCCATGTGGGGGCAGTGTGTTCTTATGATAACAGTGATTATAGCTGCTGTACTTACTACCTTATTATTTGTGGGGGAAGGGCAGGAAGAGAAGGGATGCTTTTCTTTTTCTTAATCCATTTTATTTATGTATTTATTTCTGGTGAATCAGGGGAGGGTCTTTTACTTTTTCTCCTCAGAGTTCTATATTTAAGTTGAAGCCCTCCATGTGAAATGTTAGTTGTGAAGAAGGATCAAACTGTGAGATCACAAAGTGATCTTTTTATGTGCCATGGATCATAAAGGTTTGAATTGTGCCATATCCAGAAGACAACAATAGAATCCCTGTTTGACACAGGCCAAGGTTAAAACATCTTGTTCAGTTTAAAACAAACGTAAAGACATTAAAGCACACGTGAGATCACCTCCACTGTGCTGCTGTTTGAAGGTGAAGGAGACGCTGTTGTCTTATGACGGTAGAAACAACAGGTTAGTCTACTTCAGTCTGACGATCACAGAAAGAGCAGCGGATATAAACCAGGTCTTCAGAGGTGACGCAACTGTAGCGGTGCACAGAATGATGTCACACAGGCTCAATCTGGTGCTACACATTTAAAGTATGCGTTTAGGTAGACAGCCGCTCCACAGCGTTTACTGCTTCCATCATGTTCACAGATTCTCATTCTCTCGTATTCACGCGAGACTTCCCTGTGGCTCTACGTCACAGACACTGTTCATGTAGCAACACTGACACCTACTGGGATCCACTGGATCTACTGCCTAACTATGGGCACATCCCAAGTCCCTTAACTGCATCCCCGTTTCCCTCACTTGGGTCCTTTCCTTGTGTCTTAGTCCCTCCCACCAGGGATGCATGGAGGAAACCATGCGAGGAGAGAGGAAACGAGGAAATATGTTTTAAGAGACATGAGACGTCCTTTCCTCAGTTGCGTCACGTGAAGCGACGTCTGTTTCTGATGATGGTGCTGATGATCACAGCTGGATCAGCTGTCAGTCAGCTTTAACAGCTGGAGAGACTTTTGATAAGTTAGTGTCTGTTCACATGATCACTGTACTTAATAATAGTAACTAATAATACTAATAACTAATAAAGACACACAGTAATCACCACTGTAGAGGTGCTTCTCTCTGTAGTCTGTTAACAAACTGTGTCCTGTGTTCTGTTTATAAGCACAGGATCCATTTCTACCGGCGGAATGCGATCGTCTTATTTATGAATTATTTGCGTCTGTACGTTTTGAAATTGTGACTGTGACGTCATTATTAAATAACCCAGAATATGATTATTGTTTCTCTTAAATGATAAAACTCATCAAACCCGACAATCAGGAATGAACAGCCTCACGTGACTGAATGAAATGATGATAAATGATGTAAAATGTGTTTCGTCTCTCAGCTCTCTCTGACTTTAATTGTTTCCATAATAAAAGTTCAGATCATGAAAACACAAATCTTTCTAATAAATGCAGAAAGTTGTTTGTGGTCCTTTTGTTGTTCAGACTACAATGAACATTTATTTAAACCAGATGTTGAATCAGAAAACGAATCAAATATAAAGCTTGAGTTTAATCTGATCCGTCTTCACTGTTTACATGTTGAAAACAATCTCATCAGTCCGATCGGCTGCAGCGTCCAATCACATAACTGATGAACAATGAGGGGGCGTGTCAGCCGTTAAAACACTTCCTGGAAGTCTGTTCTCGTGGGTCCTCGCTCATGGCTCCTCAGAGATCCCTCCTCTCTCCTCGATCCTCAGAGCTAAATAAGAGCTTTGGGACGGCCGTCAATATGGCAGACTCTGAGTGACTCTGTGTAACTGAGCCTCTTCTCTGGCCAGAGAATAAATACTTTTAAAAGAAAAGTTCTGTTTGACAATATTCTTCATTTCAGTTTAAAATGACTCAACAGCGGGTAAAATGATTTTTCCACCACACAGGCTAAAAACGTCGGCCTTCCCGACTGCCGGATATCAACGGATTTAGGTGTGTGTGTGTAACAGGTGTGGGAGGACTGGGTGTACTCCAGAGTGAGCCCGCTCTGAAGGGCCACCGCTGGAGGAGGAACCTCGCTTGGTTGTTAAAGGCAGCTTCAGGACCCTGGCCCTAACACCTCAATGTAGATGCCAATCTGACCCCTATTGTTTCCTAATGCACTTCAGCTAATGTCTAAACATTATCAACCAACACTAAAACATCACATATGATACATTAGCAGAGCTTCTAAATCGATCTGAGCCAACCCAGTTAGTAAATCACAGCAATGATGAACAACACCATCTTAACCTCAGCTTGTAACAGGAATCTCATTCAGATCACACGTCTAATGAATGTACTACTGTCAGCCTATCCCAGGGGAAGAGCTCCCTCACCTTCAGGAGACTAAGGCCCCACCGGAGACGAGCAACACTGGACTTTGGTTGGAATGTAAAACATACAATCCAGTTTTATTTGGCTTTTACAAAAGGTTTGGAAAGGGTTACAAAAATGAATAATAAAAGTCAGATTAAAAAATCATTCAAAGTTTCAAAGCCTAAAAGCCTCAAAAAGAGCGTCCAGGAGACCTAAGCCCAAAAGCCACGAAGACCCCGATCTTTTCTTTTCTCCTCCTTTTTGTAGCTCATTCTTTAATCATTGGACAAAACAGTTCTCATAGTCCTGTCCCTTCTGACATACACACTCTTTAAGTTGAATGCTTCTCCGCTAGCCCCCCTTTGTAGAAGGGTTCTGTCTAGCTCTCACTGAACAGGATGTTCCCTCACTACCCAATAGTTAGCTCCTGAATTTACATCCTTTCTCGTCTGCTGGCGGTCATTCGATCATGTCAGAGTGAGTTTAACTGCATTACATTACAGTCATTTAGCAGACGCTTTTATCCAAAGCGACTTACAATTCAGATTCTATCACAATGCTACACCGTCGGCACAGCTACGGGAGTTTTGGGGTTAAGTGTCTTGCTCAAGGACACATCAACATGTGACTAGTGGAGCCTGAGCCGGGGATCGAACCACCGACCCTCTGATTGAAGGACGGCCCTGCTCTCCACTCCACACAAAGTTCACTTGTTCCATTAGCTTTAACATAACAGTCAACATTACAAGCACGTGTGATTATATGTAGATAAATGATAGGAAACCACACATTAAAGCAATTTAATAATTGAACCGTCTCCAAGCAATATGAGATTACATGCAACGGGTATATTGATATCTGAAAGTATAACACTCTTAGGCTGATAATAAGCAATAGATCGTAACTTATTATAGAAGTAAAGTAAAATGAGGAACAGACAACTTGCATAAAATACAGATAACACCTTGAGATGGGATTTCCTCTTTTTCTAGGGGTCCCAGGGGCCATGTTCCCTCTATGCTAATTAGGTGTTGAGGTAAAATGCGCTTCGAAGACTTCTCTGCATGAGTCAGCCAGATGCTCAAACCACAGTACGCTGCCTTATCTCTTTTTGGGGCCTGGCCCCTCGCTCCACAGGAAGAGAGGTGTTAGATAGTATCAAAGTTCATCTGCAGTATGAAGTATGTTCCGGTTGCGAGTGCGGAAAGCGCGAGCAAGCTGAGGCTTAGAGTGGGTAGGTATTTGTAGGAGTGTGGCCGGAAGTGGGGGAGTGGCTGAGGCGTGGTCCTGCTCCTGAAATTCAGATTCATCTCCAACAAAAACACTTGATAAAAAATCCTGACTGAGGTTGTCATAATTGATGCATGAAAGGGTTAAACAATTTTCAAAATACACAACTATAATGGAGATAAATAATATCACAGTGCAGGAAGAGGCAAAATACCCACTGGGCTTATTTGAAGCCTCCACCTAAATAATGTTTAAATTTCACAATATTATATAGAACACAAACTGAATATACATAAGATATGACTACATAATAATGATGACAGTATTTTAACAAGCTGTAGGATATATAATAACAATACCAAGACACTATGAACAACAAAAAAGAATCGTGTGTGTGTGTGTGTGTGTGTGTGTTTGATTGGGCATATTGGTTGATGCACCTGCATTAACTCTTAAACAATAGTAATGATACATACCCTATGGGTTAAACAACTATGAATATGATATTACAAATGAAAGAAGGAATAATACATGTTGGAGAGCAATTACAAAACAGCAATTAAATGTTTTCTTCATTATTTATTGAAACATTTTAAAGAGGAACATTATTTTCTTTTTTTGTCAACTCATCTTCCTCTTCTGACTTCTGCTGTTTGTCTTCCTCTCTGTTTCTCCTGAAATCTTTAAGTTCAATCTGCCAGACAGGATGAACTAGCAGAACTTCTGCTCATCAGCTCTCTCGTTTCCACAGAACATCAATTGATAAAGATCAACAATTAGCATAAATGCTAACTGCAGACGTTGATACGCCGTCACTGAGACGTGCACAACTGATGCCAGAGGAGTCCGAAAAGCTTCATAGTTTGAAACTCGTTGCCACTGACAAAGCTGCGTTATTTGACGCATTGCTGTCAGAATTCTTTGGCGTAATATTTTGAGTGCCCAGTTGTGGCTGCATGCTGAGTCTCTGCTCACTATTCTTAAGGGCCACTAGTGAGAACACTGATTAGTGAGAATTTAAACAGCTTGCACACTGTTATTGTTCTGGGCTGTGTGTTTGGTTAACAGCTAACAGAACTACCAGCACACCACAGCTGAGTACGTCACCGCTAAAATGCGGGCAGACAGCTGGCTGAGTTTAATTTAGTTTTTGGCGATATTGTCTGAAATGTCTCACAAGACGACATCGAGCTGGTTGCCTGCACACATCGCTGCTTGTTTTTGAGTGTCAATGAAGGGTGTTGTAGCTCATCGAGGTGGGCCGGTGCTCACCCGTACAAAGTGCCGGCACTTCTAGATTTTACTCTGAGGCGTACCACGGCTTTTTCTTGCATTACTCTTTTCTATCTCTCCATCTCAGGTTCTCTGGATGATTCCTGATCATATGGTGCAGCGGCAGCGTTTCTTCACCGCGCCTCATAATCCATATGAACATTAAAAACACACGGGGGAGGGGAGGTGAAAACAAGGGTGCTGCAGTTTATTGATACAATGTTCATGTCATGTGGTTTGACATGGCTGCTGATACCGACTGATATACATGGAAACATGTGAATAAAGGGAATACTGGCTGTTCATTCAATCACACAACACAGCAGTGGTCGTTACACATTAAAGTGAATATATAACAAAGTATACTCTAAAGGGATTTTGAATATTTTTATAATTTATTAACTTTCAAAACAAACAATACGTTCTCCTCAAAACCACAAGACTTCATCATTTGACCTCGCTGATCATCAAAACACACCACATGTAGACGAGATGGGTGGACTCCCATGACCTCTCCTGCAATGGTGAGCAGTTGGTCCACTGCTCCACTCTACCAGGATGGAGTCAGCATCACTCCTCCTCAATCTGAGGTTCAACAATCGGCCTTCTTTCTAGCAACCTGCTGTAAGCGTTCACAAGGAGGCTGACACCCAGATAGTTGGAGCGTTGCTCTTATTTAACAATGGACCACCAGCTCGGTCCTCCAGTCCACACGCATGGTTTGACTCCAAGAAACTGGATTGGACTGAAATAAAAGTTCAGGTTAAAGTACTGAATTAACAAGCCGTGAGAAACGACCATACTGAGTGGACAACATTGAAGGACTTGGGTCATTTTAATGCAAATAACCTGCAAAGAAAAACATGTTTTCTCTCTTTTGAAACACATCTTCCTCTTCTTACTTCAGCTGCGACGATGACAGATCGCTCTTCCTTCTGCTTTTCATCTGAAATCTTATTGTTCAATCGGCAACTCATGATGAAGAATCAAAAGCAGCACAAGCTCTCTGAGTGGTTTTAAAGAAAACACCTTTGACTGTAAACCATATGAAACAATATACAAAAATATGGATCTCTGTATTGTTAAGAAATCCTAATGAGCTGCACTTTAGTAAGTCGCTTCATTCAACTTGTGAAACTTTATGGGGAAAATATATGAATATAAATTGACCTTGCTGTCTCTAAATCATGTGGCCGTGTTAAGATGCTGGGTGACTTCAGATTCATAAAATACAACATAAACTTTTGGGAAATCGTAGCAGAGCTGCCATGTAACACAACACAGCCAACGTATGCAATGAGGGGAGCAATTGTTTCTACCATCCTCTGAAATCTAGATGAACTATACATGTTTTAAACTCATCATTTATCTGATAGAATGAATAAGTTGGCCAAGATTGTTGACTGTTACTCTCGTTACTGTGGAGACTCAACAATTGATGAAGATCACACATCATCATGAATGTGCAGATCTTCATCCAATGGGAACCTGTCAGTAAAACTTTGCGATGTGATTGGTCGCTCAAAGGCCAACAGGACGTGTGAAGAGACTTAAAAAGCCAACACTTTCACACCAGGAGGGCAGTCCAGAGGGAGAACGACAGCGATGGCTCGTCTTACGTCTCTTGTCGTTGTGCTGTGGGTCGGTGAGTCACTAAGTTTATACCAAGTTCCTTCAAAGTGAATTGCTGTTTTCTGTTCTAACTCACAATGATGGAGGACTTTGTGTTTCAGGTGTCACAGTGGGCTCGGTGGTGGATCTGCAGAAGAGAATCCTCGGAGGTCACAAGTGTCCCGATACTGATCGTCTGTACCATGTTCAACTGAGAACATCTTCTCCTTCTGATACATTTGTCTGTGGCGGCTCTCTGATCAGTGCCCAGTGGATCCTGACTGCAGCACACTGCTGGGACCGAACACTGTAAGAAAAGCAGATCTATACTTAAAGGTTCACTCCACTCAAAAAAGTATTTCCTTATTGTTACTTCACCGTCACTGTGCAGAATGATGTATGTGCAGAGTTTGAGACTTTAAATTAGTCTTAGAAAAAGATCGTCTGTGCTCACCTTGAATCTCAGTTTAAGACTTATTGTCCAAACTGAGCATCTGTACCACGAGAGACTGATAACAGGTAACGGTAGGTAATGGTGGCTCTCTGACCAGTGACCAGTGGAGGAAGTGAGAAATATATTGTTTCTAGTCTTTAAGTAAAACTGTCACTCATGAATTCACTAAACCTCATAAAGTCCTGAAGCAGTTTGATATAAAACTATAACATTGTTCAGTGATTACTGATCTATAATATGAACATATGGTGTGTTTACAATGATTCAGTGATGTTCCTCTTCATCTTTACTTATTTGTAGGTATGCAGTTGTGGGTGTGCATCCAGGTCCAGGGAAAAGAATGGAAGTCAAAGCTCATTTCTTTGGGCAACACCATGACATCATGCTGCTGGAGATAACTGACCCTAACCCGAACACTATTCAGAATAACTATATAACACTTTCTGATTGTAAAAGTCATCTCACAATGTGAGTTCTGATCTTTCCCCTTTAATACGTCTGAAAGCTCAACTCATGAGAACTCTGAGGAAAACTGTTTCTTTTTGTTCTTTTTCTTGTATTTCAGATTGCAGGTCATACGATCACAACAGTAAACAACAATAATAAAAAGGGTGAGATGAATCTTGTTTATTATACAACAATTGTCTACGTTTATGACAGTTAGCGTTACTTGTATGTTTAACACTGCTGACACATATTTACATAAACCCTGTGAGACCTGTGGGATCGCTGGATATTCTGTTCAACATGACTGTCTGTGAGAGACTGTAGTGGGCTCAGTGTTACAGCTAGAACATACTGGCATCATGGGAAAGTAGAGGACCTGATGAGTCCAGTGGTACCAACCAGGAAGGAGGCTGAATAACATCATCAGTTAGAATCATTCTGGTGGGAAACAGGGATGGAGAATATCGAAGGGGTCCGTTGACGTCTCACCTCACGATATGTGAATGAGAATGGTTTCTATGGTTACCCATCAGCCTCCCCTTTACAGACATGCTCACTTTAAGATAATCTCATGCTGTTTTTGTCAATAACTCTCATTTTCTGCATGAAGTATAAATGTGTTATTTTCGCCTATTCTAGAAATGCTGTATCTGCATATTTCTGCGTACTGGGCTCCCTAAACAGTCTTGAATTGCAAACATTTAGTTTGACTGGGAAGCAGAGAGACTCGTGTGGATGCAATGAGCCCAATTGTGTTCATGTGATGATGTTGGTCCCCACAGTCGTCATTTCACAGTGAGACCGTTTCTTGAAACTTGACGTCACTGTACAAATCGACCTCTAGGATAATCACAGCCTCATGAAACTTTACAACCTCAGACTACAGACCTGGAGCACTCAGAGGTGGATGGTTCTCCTCGGTATATTCTGACACGTTTACACAAGCCAAGTGCTCGCCGTCCAAATGTCAAAGGGTTTTAATACCAAATCACAGCACGACTTATTCTGTGGTGTTCCTCGAGCTCTTGTGTCTATGTGTTGTATTTTTGATCATTTTTATCAACTCTCTAGATTAACATGTTCAAACAAGTTTTAACATTTTTTCAATTTAGCACCAAGTCTGTGCAGCAAACAACCCGAACATTTCTGCATCAACCTATATATACATAATATACATAATATAGTACGGGGATGTCCATCATAACGTTCTGAGCTCTTTTACACTTTCACTATTTTAATTAATACATTCACAATAATAATGATCTGACTGATGACTCTCAGCTTGACACACCCTGCTGACCTGCATCTCAAATGAATTTTCATGTTCTCAGCTCTCAGATGACGTTCACCACTTCTATGTGGATTATACTGTCGTCCTGCTATCAGCCCCTAAACATCCCTTGTGCGCCCTAAAAAAGAGAAAAAATCGGTCTTCTGGTTTCTAAGGATTCAATACAGTTATTCTTTTCTTAAAAATGCGTTGCTTATTATATTATATATTTATGTTTATACATAACAAAACATTAATATGCTAGTAGTTTCTTTTCAAGCTGAACTCGGCACTTTTCAAGATATTTTGAAAACTAATTTGGTCCCATTGTTTTTGTTTGATTAATGAAAAATCTTCAAAGATCTTTGGATGCATTTTTATAATAGAATATATCAGTAGAAATAATTTTGATTATTTGTTGGTGGAAGAATCTTCTGTGTATAAGTTTAGGTGACAATGATAAAAGTTGTATTTTTTGTGGTATAAAAACACTTTTTCTATTCTCATCTAGAACCAGCTGAATCAGCAACTCTCCAATGTGCAAACACCGATGTTGTCGCCTGTGAGGATCTCAGAGAGTATCTGCAGAGCAACTCCCCACTGTATTGGGCAGACAAAACCACTGAACACTGGCTGTGTTATCAAAGCACTACAGTGGATACCTATGAGGTGAGTTTGCATGACTTTTAACTTTATATCTTTTCTTCAAGTCATTACAAGTTTTACCAATTCATTATAAATGAGTATTATAATAAATGATACAAAAATCTGTTACACTAAATATATATGTGTCTCTCACAGGGTGACTCTGGTGGAGGAGTGGTGGACGCTGCTGGCATGATTTATGGTGTCATTGTATTTGGTAGTGTCTATGCCTGTGCTAAAGCAGCTGCAGCGATGGACGTCTGTAAATACATGCCTTGGATCAAAGAGACTGTCAGTCTTCCCAGTCCCAAGAAATGTGGAGGGTGTGCTGCGTTCTTAAAAAACTTAAACTGTTGCGGTTGATACATTTACTATTAATGAAATGTTAGTAAAGCCCTTTAAGACAAACAATAACTGTTATTCTATGACTTTATTGTTCACAGCGTAGTGTCTGAGTTATAACTGTTAGTTCATACATTCTTGGTGTCAAACCCTTATGGTAATAAATAATAATCAAAGTATATAAAAACACATCTGTAGATTTGAACATGTGTTATTTTAGTCATTGTCATGGGCGAGCGGTCAGAAAGAAAGCTGCACTCTATTCAGCAGGAAGATGAGACCAACATGAAACTGACTTCACTGTGTATTCACGTAGAAGAACTCAGATGTTGTTTAAGTTCATAATGAAGAAATGAGTTCAAGTTGACTTTAAGTCCACATGTTGAATGAGAGGAATTCATTTAAAGCAGTTCAGTGGAAACGTGACGTATACCTTTAATATAGCTCTTTAATATGCTCTATGTGTGTGTGTGTGTGTAGCAGTAGTTTTAATAGTGTTTGTTTAAAACTGAATAATTTGTTATTTCCATTTTTTTATCACATTACAAGTTAAAATGTGTGTGTAGTAGCATTGTTTGTAATACATATTTCTTTCAACTTCCTTTTTTATCTTAAATTTAAATAAATTGAACCTTTACGTGTGTGTGTGTGTGTGTGTGTGTGTGTGTGTTGTAGCGTGAGCGGCTTCTGCCCCGTTTCTAGGCGGGGAAGTCGTTCGCACCTAACACGGTGGTTACTCCGTCGGCTGTCCCACCTGCGAGGATATGCGTTCCTCCTGGAGGTCTCAGAACAATACCTTCGGCCTTTTATCTCACCCCGTAGCTAAATAGTTAGGATTTCGGAATTAATTGTCTTCTTGAAAGTATTTTACGGCTAATGCCCTAGGAGCGCCTAGGGCCTAGGCGCTCTCAATGGGATGTAACCCTAACACCCTGTATGTAATAGTTATGTACAGCATCTATACTTTACTATTGCCTATTGTGAACATTCTCACCATTTATGACTAACACTGCCAAGTCTTCACCCAGAGAACTCACCTTAAGCTCCTCTGCATGTTTCAGTCATCACATCTTATCGCACCATTAACGGACAGGGGAAGAGGGTTAAACTGTTCTAAAGGACCAGAACACTGTTTTGGTTTCAGTCACTTACTAAATGTAAGGCTGTGTTTTTATTTCTGGTTTTCACACAAGATTCACATACAACAATTTCAATTCAATGAAACAGCCACAGTGGCTACAAGAACTAATGGTCCGTGTACGTTTTAGTCATCTGTTTTACCGTTAATTCGGAAAAACCAAAATACGGAAATACCATGGTATTCTCGTTTTTCGTTTCAAACCAAGAACGGGAAAACGGAAATGGACGGTCGTATTTCCGTTTTTGGTTCTGAATTCAAAAACGGAAAAACCAAGAACCAAAGTCAAATAAGGTCCGTGTACGTTTTAGTCATCTGTTTTACCGTTTAGACGAAAATACGGAAACACCATGGTATTCTCATTTTTCGTTTCAAACCAAAAACGGAAAAACCAAAGTCAAATAACGAGCCGTATTTCGTTTTTGCAAATCCCTTTTTTGTTTTTTCCTTTAAAACGAGACGCAGAGCACAACAGGTAACCCGGAAAGAAGAATATTTCAAAATAAAAGTGAAGGCGATATAATGACCGTATGCAAGAAATTAATACATTAATTAATTAATCTGGGCCGATGGGAGTGCGTTAGCATCAGTAGTTGACTACATGCTGTTTAATATTAATTTATCTATGTACACAGCAATAATTAAGTTTTCAATTAATCGGTGCATTGTTTGATGCAATACAGTTCGTGATAGTTATAGTAATTAATTAATTAATATAAAAGTGATTTATTTGTTGATTATATTTTGTTCTATTGATCTGAATCTGATCGTCAGCAGAGTGAGTTTTTACAGAGGAGGAGACTCTCCGTCCTACACAGAACACAGATACACTGAACCACCAGACCTGACCCCAAAGCCAGGATAAAGAGGTTCAGTGAATGTGGTGCAGAAGGTGTGGATGTGGATCAGTTTGTCAGAGACTCTGTAGAAGGACAGAGAGCCAGCAGGCCAGTCCACATACACTGCTACTCTATCAGAGGAGTAGTAGGAGGAGGAGGAGGAGGAGGAGGAGGAGGAGGAGGAGGAGAGTTGTGGGCTTATCTTATTGTGAAAGACAGAGTAACCATCATCATCAGAGCACTCCAGACACCAGGACTGATCGTTCTCTCCAAACCTACAGTCTTCACCGTCTCCTTTCCTTCTGATTCCTCTGTAACTCACTGATATTTCAACGTCTCCTCTCCACTCGACCTCCCAGTAACAGCGACCAGTCAGACCAGTTCTACACAACAGCTGAGGCCAGGAGTCAAACCTGTCTGGATGATCAGGATATGGCTCCTCCTCCTCTTCCTCTTCCTCTTCTTCCTCTTCTTCCTCTTCTTCCTCTTCTTCCTCTTCTTCCTCTTCTTCCTCTTCCTCCACACGTGTCACCTTCCTGTTGTTGTCAGACAGTTTGATCTTTCTGCTCACTGTGTTTGTGTCGATTGTGAGTTCACAGGCATCTGAAGGAGAGAAGGAGACATGAAACAGCATCAGTTCATCATCAAACACAGCTGATGGGTTTATTTGAGACTTCATGAATCAAAGTGAACACTCACACTTCCTCACACCAGGTTTCAGCCTCTGAACTCCAGCAGGTTCAACCCTGGAGGAAGAAACAGAGTCAGAATGAAGCTTCATCATCATCACTGATCTTCATCATATATCAAACGAGACAAACTTGAGAAGTTTGTAAAATGTTCTACAAACACTTTGACTCCATGTTTGACACAAATAATTTGACGTTAATAAATGTATCAGTGGTGGGCCGTCAGGGCCTGCAAGGCCTTCTCTGCTGGCCTAAACAGAATCACAAAGCTATATCTATTTTATAATTTAATAATTTTTCTTAAATACACTACATGTATTATAATATATAATAATATTTTCCCATTATCTTATGTTCTCATTGCACAGCTCCTGTCTTCCTCAGTTGCTCTGCTTCCAGTGCAGCTTGTTTTAAGTAGAGCTTTTATCCAATCAGAGTTCACCTCTGTGTCTCTAGGTAAGAACAGAGGCCTGCAGACTCACAAGTGAATCCATGTGCAGTTTAAGTGAATGGGGACGATATTGTTGATTGTCATAGTGTTCAACCAATCAGATCTTCAGTTTGACATGTTGGGCGTATTCTTTGACGTGTCAGAGCTGCTAGCTGGCCTACAAGTACGTGATTGGTCAGTGGGCTAGCGTGACATGTTGGGCGGTGACAATCCCAATATCTGCTGCCTCTGAGCGGACATTTTCAGCCTCAAACGCATTAAAACGTATTCAAGAAATACAACTGTGGAGGCTCGACTGTCTTCACTGGCGTCCATGAATGGAGAAGGACTTCTTACTGGAACTAAAACACACGGATTTACTGAACAACCGTGAGATTAAACTCTTTGTTAACAAAGAAAGGAGGATGCACTTTGTCTTTAAATAGTGAACAGCAGCTCTGGTAAGTTAAATGTGTTTGTTTTTACATCTGCAGCAGCTTTAATATGCTTGTTTATATATTATTATTTGTACAACTTGTTTTGTTTGGTTTAATATGTGATAGGAACCATTGTTACGTCCAATGTTGCTCTGAGGACATATTTAGCCGGTACAAGTGTTGCCAACTTGCCGACTTTCTCGCTAAATCTGGTGACTTTCCAAACCCTTATGGTGACTTTTTTTGTCAAAAGCTACTAGTGACAAATCTAGAGACTTGTTCTGGTGTTGGAGACTTTTCTGGTGTTTTGACTCTGACGTTAAAGCACGTACGTTCTGCTCTGTCGTGAACGAGCAGCGGGTGCTGCCGTGAGCCTTTCCGTCGCCGCCCACAGAAGCCTCGCGCAGCAGTCCCAGCTGCAGTCAGAGAGGAGACGCACTCTCGGCGCATTCTCTGCAGTTAGTGCATCTATAGGTGTTGCGATTCATTTTTACACGAAACAAATAATAACCGTAGCTGTGTTTCAGCTGCAGGACAGCAGTGGCCCAGGCCCAGGTATAGAATGCACGGCCCACCACTGCATTTTTATGATATGGTTCATATTGTTCCCTCTGATGTGAATAATATTTGAATGGCTTGTGCTCTTCAGTGTGCGGATGAATACGTGTGTTAGCGCTGCAGGTCTGCTGGATTAATTTGTTGCTTTGTTGTCATATAAATACATGTGACTGGTTCTTGTGAGTTTGTTCTTGTCATTGTGTTAATTACGTTGATTCTGACTATATGCGTTGTCCGTTAATGACGAAGCATCCTGTCATGCTTGTATTCATGTATCTGTTTTCTTTAACAAAGCAGGAATGATGGTCTGGAGAGATGTGGATTGTGTGACGATTGCTTCAGCCTGTTTGAATCAGTAGAGAACAGATAAACTCTGCGGGGAGAGTGTAGTTTGTGTGTTGCTGTTGGTTTTCCTGCTAAGCTAGTTTAGTACTAAAAGTACAAAAGTACTAATAAACACCAGAAATGTCGGAGCTTATCAATACTCCGGTCTTTTGTTGTAGTCCCCATCTCTTCCTTCAGGTCATGTAGAAACACTAAAGTCTCTCTAGAGCCAGTGTCCATTCTGTGCTGCTGTAGAAACATGGTGGTGCGAGATGGCGGACTAAGCTCAAGAAAACTCTACCATTCTTAGTGTCAGGTCATAATAAACACATAGTTATGAATATTATATTCAGCCTCTGTCAATAAATACCCTACATTTCCTCTTAAATCAGCATTAAATTATATTTGAACACTCACTGAAGAACTACAAGTTGTGAAACACAACATTGACATATTAATAACTTATGAAGTTATGATAACTTATGAAGATATTACTTATGAATATATTAAATGTCTTGGCTAACAGTTGGCTATTTCTTTCATGCTAATGCTAGCACCTCAGAGAAGAAGAGCAGAACAGAGTGGCAGAGATATTGTACTCAAAAGGTGACTAAGTCTAAATCTATCAGTGGCGGGCCATGCATTTCATACCTGGGCCTTCACTGCTGTCCTCATTATGACGCCACAGCTACGGTTATTATTTGTTTCATGTAAAAATGAAGCTCAACACCTTTAAATACATGAACTGCAGAGTGCAGATACATGAATACGCTGAGACTGCGTCTCCTCTCTGCTCTGACTGCTGCGCGAGGCTGCTGTCAGAGTGACCGCCTGTGAGAGCTTTGGGGCTCACGGTAGCACCGCTGCTCGTTCACGACAGAGCAGAACGTACGTGCTTTAACGTCAGAGTCAGAACACCAGAAAAGTCTCCAACACCAGAACAAGTCTCTAGATTTGTCTCTAGTAGCTTTTGACAAATAAAGTCTCCATGAGGGTTTGGAAAGTCGCCAAGTTGGCAACACTGGCACCGGCTAAATATGTCCCCAGAGCAACATTGGACGTAACAATAGTTCCTATCACATATAAAACCAAACAAAAATCCATCCGCCCAACATGTCACGCTAGTCATGATCATGATCTATTCATCATCACGGACAGACAGCAGACGTCTGTAGATCACTAAAATATTTTTTAAGAATCAACTAGCTTCACTAGGAGCTCTATGAGACATCACAGAGAATCGTAGAGTGCTGAGGTTAAAAAGGAGCTCCACAAAACTCTCTCATAAATATCTGTCTCTTCAGCTGCTTTACATGTTCCACCTTCTTCACCAACTATAGTCTCTAGATGTGTCTGTCTGCTGTTTGCTGCTGAGCAGCTCGTGTACAGTGAGTTTATCAGAGCTTGTGTGATAAAACCAGCTGCTGCTGATGAGAGCAGTGAGAGTGGATCAGTAAAGCTGTGGTCGTTGTTACTCAGGTCCAGCTCTCTCAGACTAGAGGACGGGGAGCTGAGGACTGATGACAGAGCTTCACAGCTTCTCTCTGACAGATTACAGCTACTCAGCCTGAAGGAGAGTTAGTGATGAAGACAAACACAATACTGTTCTTTCTTCTTCTTCAATGTAAAATACAACATTTCTGAGTTTATAAATTGAACAATGGAGGATTAGAGTCTTTTATTGTGTGTATCACTGGAACATAACCGTGATTAATGGATCCTAATCTCTCATAACTTTTAGTCTTAAATGAACAATAAAGTGAATTAATTTTAACTTCAAAGCTGCATTAATCTGTGGAGTCGCAATGAAACTGAAGAAACAATTTGCATGTTTTTAAATTGATCAACTAATCAATTTGTTTATTAAATCTGTCAACAGAAGACTTTCATGAGTTGAGAACTACTCTGCTTATGTGATAAAGTTTAAAGGCAGTTATCTGGGTACTTACAGAGCTTTGTTGGAGGCTTTGACCGCTGGCACCAGACTCAGGTTCTTCAGGTCCAACACGTCCAGATGTTTTCCTGATGACAATGAGATGAAGATCAGAGCTGAACACTTAGCAGGAGACAGTTCATCAGTGGAGAGACGTCCTGAACTCAGGGACTGTTGGATCTGCTCCACTAGAGAACCATCATTCAGTTCATTCAGACAGTGGAACAGATTGATGCTTTTCTCTGGAGACACATTCTCTCTGATCTTCTCCTTCATGTACTGGACTGTTTCCTGATTGGTCCATGAGCTTCTTTTCTTTTTCAGTTCTCTTTCAAACTCAGCACGTCTTTACTAGATCTGATCAACCTGTCTTTACGAACAGGCCATGTACCACAGTCCTTCAGAGTAGCTGTAATCAAAGCTCTTCTTAAGAAGCCCGCTCTCCATCCATAGGTGTAGAACTATAGACCGATCTCTAACCTTCCCTTCCTCTCTAAGATCCTTGAGAAAGCAGTCGTGAATCAGTTGTGTGACTTTCTACATAACAATAGTTTGTTTGAGGACTTTCAGTCATGATTTAGAAAGCATCATAGCACAGAGACAGCTCTGGTGAAATAACTAATGACCTTCTGATTGATCAGATAAAGGACTTGTCTCTGTTCTGGTCTTGTTAGACCTTAGTGCTGCGTTCAACACCATTGATCATTACATCCTGTTGCAGAGACGAGAACCTTTGATTGGCATTAAAGGAACCGTAGTAAACTGGTTTACGGTGGGCTAACTTTAGTAGCTAACGACTGAGCTTCCATGGTGCAGAGCTGTGCTTCTAATTCACTCAGCCTCGCCTCAAACACAGCAAACACACTTCACTTATAACATGTACCATTATACCTAAAGGAGGCAGAGGAATAGCTGAACATGTGACACACCGAGAGAGAGAGAGAAAGAGTGCTAACTGCTAAGCTAAAGTACGGTAGCTAACGTTAGCAGTACTGGACAACATGTAGTCTTGGATTTAGCGAGAAGTCACCAGAAGAGGGAGAGAGATTTGAGTGCTTCAGCAGAACTAACGAAAGTTTAAATGTAAAACGGATAATTAGCTTCTGTAATGAAGAATATGACACAATTAACTTGGTTAAGCTAAAGCAGCTAAAGTACGCTATCAGAAAAACAGATGCACTCTCAACCGGAAGTGAGAGAACACGCCTACCGCAGCCAGCATGCTCCAACCTAAAGATATAGATCCAAAATATCACCAACAAACCCACATGAGTTCACCCAGTCAGTGCAACCAATGACAACCGTGGCAACAACCTCCCATTACACAAAAAGTCCCATCCACTCAAAACAATACACAACATTCATAAAACAACTCCTCGACGACAGCAAAGCCTTCCTCAAGGAGAAAGGGACATGTTTCAGGTGCTGTTCTTCAATCTCCCACCTCGCCAAAGACTGCAAGTCCTCTGTGAAGTGCTCTGAATGTGACAGCACCTTTCATGATGCAGCCATGCATCCTGGTCCATCAAGGCTCCTTCACCTTCACAAGAGAATGGCGGCGAGGGAGAAGATCATTTTAACGTGGCTGTTGTTAGAACAAGCTGCACAGAAGTTTCTGGTCCAGGTCAGTGGACCTGCTCATGCTCAAAGATCTGCCCCTCAGAAATATACCCCAAGGGTTTCAAGAGCTTGGCTGTCAAAGCCTTTGTAATTCTGGATGATGAGAGCTCATTAGCTGGACCAGAGCTCTTCAAACTGTTCAGACTGGAGAGCAAACCATTCTCATTCTACCTCAGAACTTTCTTTGGCATCGTAGAAACTTCTGGCAAGAAGACAGAAGGATTCCAGATTGAGTCACTGGACTACAGAGTTCTCACCTCTCTCTCATCACTAATTGAACACCAAGCACCAGCCTACATCAGCCACTTCTCCATCACATTGCCAGGCCCATCCCAGAACTGAACCCCAGAAGCTGAACTACTCCTGCTACTCAGAAGAGACGTCCTTCCAGCACGGATCGACCCGGGCTGGGTAGTAATAGGAGAGATGTGCCTGAGTAATGTACATAAGCTGATAGTCAACACGTTCAAGACCATCATGCTGGACAAAGATTGCTATTACATTTGTCTAAACCCTGAATAAGCTTCATGTACGTCAAGGAGACACAGCAGTACTTTAACAGCCAGGCAAGGGAACTAAGAGGATGCTGGGACAGACGGTATTCAATCTAACTGAGCGTGACAACAACCTGGCTCCGTTAGTGAAGACATCGTCTTCTTTGAGACAAAGGACCCAAACGTCTACAGAGACCACCTTAACAGTTGGGTTAACACTGTCATTTAAAGAGCCATGCCAGTCTTTGCAGAACAACTAAGTGCAGGTAGTCCAATGCTTTGCATCTCTACGATGAGCCTGAAAACAACAGAAACGTGAGATGCAGGAACAGTATGTAACATTCATGAAGAAGATCTTTGCCAACGGACGTGAAGAAGTAGCACCACCACTGAGAGAAGAAGAGAGAAGAGTGCTGGTATCTCCCAACGTTTGGGTTCCAGCTCGCACAAAAACAAATCAGATCTTTGAATCAAGCTGCCATGACTTTGGTGTCTCCGTCAATGCCTCTTTACAGGTCCTGACCTCAACAAATCCCTCCTTGTTGTCTTTTTACAACCGTTTCTGTTTTTAATGACACAAGGACCTCAACATCAACAAGGAAGTTGTTGAGTACTGGAGGAAGGTCATCGCTTTTTGCAACGGGCCATCTCCTGCTGTGGCTATCAACGGGCTGCAAAGAGCCATCAGAGAAGGTGCTCAGGAGCATGAGGCCGATACTTTAGAGTTTGTGGAAAGGCTCTTTTATGTTGACCATGGCTTGGTATCCGTATTATCTGAAGCTGTGGCAATCGACCTGTTCCGATGAACGCAGGCGTCACTCGCTAAGTCAAACCTCCACTTACAAAAGTTTGCTTCAAACTGTCATGGAGGCCCTCCCGCCTGAACATCTTGTTGGTCATTTTCTTTTAGGGAACTGAATTTAATGCTTCTTTGGTAGTGTTGGAGTGTAATCACTGTGGGACATTGTCAACACAGCTGTAACTCCACAAACTATTCTTCATTTCTAGGTACAATTATTCTTTCATTCAATTATTACACATGGTTCTAAAATGGGATGTAAATGTTATCATTCAAACTACAAAAGAATTCATAAAGGGCCCTCCTGCCTGAAGGTTGAGCCTCTGTAATCAAGGACCTAGAGCTGGACGGAGAAACCACATCCAAACAACAGACCTTAGTCCTGATGTTGACTCAAACTACACAAAATGAAACTTGTACATTTTAAATAGCTTGTTGGTCATTTTCTTTTAGGGAACTGAATTGAACCCTAAACCCCAATACATAAACTCTCGTCAATAATGTGCAGGATACTACAGCTCTGTTCAATCTCCATCAACGCATCAACCTCATGTGCATAACAGCAGCATTTCATCTCACTGGATAGTAACTCAGCTATTCCTATGAAAAAGAATGCGCCATAATTCCAAGATATCCCACAAAATCACTTCATATGTTATCTACGTAATCATGAACGAGGAAGTATAAAGACCACAAACGCCCACACAGGGTGAAAGGTGGATGGGTCCAACAAACAGTGACCTTTGACCCAGCAGACCGCTGTTTGTTCCTCCTCTGAAGCGAGACATCAGCGTTTTATAAGTTACGTAACCTGTGTTCTTTACTGTACTTTGAGTACCTAACGAAGTATTTCAACATTTTCCTTAAAAGTCGTTCATGATCTTTTCCTAAACTAAGTACTTTACTGTATTCATGTAATGAGCAGAACTTGTACCATCGTATGAGGATACGTTGATCACAGTACATTAATATCTCAGTGTCTCAAACCAAGGAGTAAATAAAAGATGACTGAATCAGGTAGCGTCAGCACAATCTGTCCAATAATAAAGATACATCACCTGAGCTTTTTTTCATTATTAAGACCCTGTTCCATTACAAGTACTGTGTTGCCCATTTGAACTCACTGCATGAAAGTACAAATGACTGAAGTGTGACTGACCTTCTGATCCTGAGCTGCTGCTTAGCAGCATATTCAGCAGATCATTTCTGGGTATCTTCCGTAAAATCTTCCTGGTGACCTCTAGAGCTCCATGAAGATCAAAGGTCTTCACCATCAGATCCACAGTGTCCAGCCTATTTGCCTTCTCCAGCTTTGACCTTTTGATAGCTTGGCAAGGTTTCATGAAGTCAGGATCATTCAGACACCAGGTGAATTTGTTAAATTCATCTTCTTTTAAATCCTCCAGAGTGTTCAAAAGGTCCACTGCCGTCATCGTGGCTCCCTGCTAGAATCTGTCTGTTTCGTCACCTGAAGGAAAAACTGTGTTGGAACCACAGAAACAATGGAAAGTCAAGTAGGAGTCTATGTTTTTGTGGATACAGGTAGTTAAACACATCCATGTGATCGCTCACAGCTAGTGATGTACTTTATACAGTGATGGGAGGAGAATGGGTCAAACAAACACAGGACCTTCAAACACAGGACTGGTATTCAAGACCGGTGTTCTTGAGTAGATGGTAAATAGACTCTACTTGTGTCACGACCTGGCTCTGACAGCCATGACCTAATCAGGGAGACGCAGACAGTTGACCAAAAGCAAAGAGTTTATTAGACATAAACAAGACGTCTAACGACAAATGGTGGAGGAACGAGCCGTCCTCGTTCCTCCACGGGGTGATAGGAGAGAACGCGCTGGTTGCCAGGAAGGCGGAGCCTTATAGTGGGAGCGCACCGGGCCCAGGTGCCTCCACTTAGGGTGATCACCACCTCTGGTACCTGCTGGCTTAAAGGAACATACACAAGTACGCAAGATAGGGAACCGTCACACCCCCCTCCATAAGAACTGGGTCCTGTAGGGCAGTGGTTCTCAACTGGTCCGGCTGCGGGACCCACCATCACCCCTTAATGACAAGCCGGGACCCACGACCCAAATTATATATATATATCTATATTCAAGAAGTCTAGTAGTAGTAATGTCTCTGTGTAGTAAACAACTGTCAAATCAAATAAAGAAAGTACACATCAATTATATTTTAACAAATATTATTCTCATTTTTCAAATTTAACTGGATGGATTATAAATAATACATAGAAATACATAAATAAATGTTCTTCTCATTTCAAGTAAAATAATGGCTGGATTAAAAAATAAATTACTTAACGAAATTCATTTTAGCAAAATTATTTTCACTGAATTGCCCTGCAGCTTTAAATTCAGTTCATTCAGGTGAAGTGAAAAAGCCATAATATTATATTTTTCTCATCTTCTAAAAAGAGAAATTAGTGTTTGACTGGACACACTCATATAGGTGAATTCTTCAGAGTCTAATGACTCTGGTCTCTCTGGCCATTTCTCTCTTTTGGAGATCGTCCTATGATTTGACTTTCACGACTCACACCTCAATAAATAGTCCTGCTCTGCTCATATGTCCTCGTGTCTCCCCCATGTGTCACGGTGTGTGTACATCTCACTCAAGTCAGGAAACTTGTCAGAATACCCATATTTGATTGGCTGAGCTTCATCACGTGATGTGATTCACAACGCATTGGTCGGTGTTTTTCCTGCACCGCTGAACAAGTGCCGTAAATGCTGGAATAATTCCGCTGCATAAAAAATGCCCTTCAAAATAAAATCCCAATTTTTTTTTTTTTTGTCAGGCAAAGGCCCACGACCCACTGAAAACCGGTCCGCGACCCACTTTTGGGTCGCGACCCACCAGTTGAGAATCACTGCTGTAGGGAATCCCAGTATCAAAACACAACTTCTGTATGATACTTTTAGCAAAACAAACTCAAAAATACCAAAAATTGGCTGAAAACCCCCCCCCCAAAAATATACTTTACCAAATGTTCTTAAATAACGGTCCAGGATCTTTTGCCCCCAGGTTCCCACTGTCGCAATCGGTGCACCCCCTTTCTCACTAACAGTCAATTCTGCAGAGAATAATCACCAGCACCGTCCAGTACATCAGACTCAGGGCGGACCTGCTGAAACAGCTCCTTCCGAGAGGGGTCAGCCTGTTGCTCTGCAATCAGATCACTGCGAGCTGTTGACAGGAAATTTAGACAGAGGCAGCGAGAATTTCGCTGCCACATTTCCCTTCTCTGACTGAGACAGGTTTCGAAGCTGCCATAGTAGGCGTTACTGCGCAGGCCGTGAACGCTTCAGGGACATCATGTTCACGTGGGTCTACACTCAGCAGTGGCACAGGTTGTACCACAGGTGGAGGTACATCTGCCCAGACACGTGCACCAACCAAATCGTTTCCCAGGATGACAGCAATGCCCTGGATTGGGAATGCTGGGCGCACCGCTAGCTTAGCTTTACCCTGGAACAAACCACAATGGAGCATTACTTTGTGCACTGGAACCAACATAACATTCAAACATTCAAATTCATACCACAAACAGGAACAAAGTCTCCTGTATCAGACTCGCTGGACAAGGGAAGTAGCCAGAATGAAAGAGTCCAAAGCCCCTGTGTCCCTCAAACTTGTCACTGGCACCTTCATCTCACTTCCTACCATCGACACCAAACCTTCATGGATAAATGGCTGGTAGGCCTCCAACCTCACAGGATCAGAGTCTTTTACATCCAGGTTCAGACAGTCAGGAGTGATGACTTCTGAAACAGATGCAGCTAAACCAACACCTTTAGCATGAGAACCATACACAGCATTTTTATGCTGAAGTTTCAACAAATCACATTCGACCTTCCAGTGTCCCAGTTTGTGATAGTTACACACTCGTTCCGCATTGCGCAGACTACTACTGCCTCTAACTGGACCAGTTTCACCATGCCTGCCCCGTGACTCTCTGCCACTGGCAGCACTCATGTCTCTGTCATCACTACCAGCCCTGTGATCATCAGCGTTTGTTGCTTTCTGCTCACTGATGTACGCTGCAACGTGCAAAGGAACTGAGTTTTTAAACTGCTCTACCACCACAAGTTCACCCAACTGATCAAAGTCATAAATATCTGAAGCCGAGCACCAACGAGTGAAATTAATATTCGATCCCGTGCGAATTCCAGATGACTCTGATTCTCTCCTTTTTTTTGTTTTTCCTAAACCTTTGCCGGTAGGCCTCGGAACCAACTCATAAGTTTTCAAAACCGCTGTCTTCACAGATGAGTAGTTTTCACTATCAGCATCGGTTAACGAGGAGTACGCCTCCTGTGCTCTCCCAGTCAGCATGCACTGCAGCATCAGCGTGCGCGCTGAGTCTGGCCAATTACGCGCATCTGCCACATGCTCAAACAATGAAAAAAATAACTCCGGATCTTTTTCAGAACATTTTGGCAAGAGCCTTAAGTTACCCAAAACATCAAAACCATCTGCAGATTGCTCTGAAAAAGACGACGACTTCCTATTAAACTCACCAGTTGACAGCTTGCCTTCCTTTACTAACAACAGTCTAAACTGCTCAACCTCCAACTTGGCATGTTCGGTCTGCTGGCGCAGCCTCTCCACAGCCTTTCTCCAGTTCAGCTTGTTTAAATGTGTCGTGGTCAAGCTGTAACATCAGCAACTCTTTTTGCTGTTCAAACGTTAAATTAGATCCTGTTTGGGGCGGAGACCACGCGGCCTCCGGCAAAACAGCTGATTGATCCTCAGTCAAAACATTCTTTTCAAATAAATTAGATCTCAAAATGGCCTTCACTCTCTCCTTCAGACGTTTATCACCCACTTTGATTTTATAATATTCTGCTATGTTCAGCAGTTGATCTTTTGTGCAAAGATCTAACAACTTCTCAGAGGGCGAAGCAAAGAAGCTCTCAACACTCTCCATCCTTAAGTGTAACTGAAATCAACGAACCGAACAGTGAAGGCTACTGGTGCACAAGCCACGGAGTATGGCCTAATCAGCATACGAGTGCCCCTCTAGCTGACTGCCTAACAATAATCTACCTACAAACTCAACCCTAGTCTTCATGCAGTTAATGGTGCCGGGTACTTATGCACTGAAGCCCAGTGGCGAGGGAAAGCAACCAGAAACTGGCGACTCCCCTAGAACCATGGATGTGCTAACCACGGTCACCACAACATTAATAAAACAACAAACAAGACGAAACCCAAAGGGGTAACGCCTCTGAACCTGACAGGGGAACCACGTTTGCATCAAAGTTACGTTAAGTGCACCAGCCAGACAACACGTACCTTACATTGATTTGCAATTGTTACACCGAGAGGATAGCACAACTCCTAATCGCAAAACCGAATCGTTATGCCAAATAATAGATACACTACTGCATCTCCCAAACAAAAGTGCCTGTTTCCCGCAAAGGAATTACGCCCGTCAGACAGCGCTATATGGAATCCAGGGACACCCCTACTACAATTTAGTGACGTCAACTATGACGTACATCTACAAACAATTACGGATGGGCAGTAGCAATACTCAAACAAACCAAGCTACATACCCAATACCGCAAAACGGTCCAAATCTCGGACGAGCCCCCAACTGTCACGACCTGGCTCTGACAGCCATGACTTAATCTTTTTGACCAAAAGCAAAGAGTTTATTAGACATAAACAAGACGTCTAACGACAGATGGTGGTTGGAACGAGCCGTCCTCGTTCCTCCACAGGGTGATAGGAGCGCGCTGGTTGCCAGGAAGGTGGAGCCTTATAGTGGGAGCGCACCGGGCCCAGGTGCCTCTGTAGCTGACGCTGATCGGCGTATAAACGTTGCCATGACAACACCGGAAGTTGTCTTCCGCGATTTGTATTATTATTAGTTTATTTCTGCAATTATAATACATGTTATGTTTACCGTAATTTTGGGTACCTTGTGTTAAACTCATTATGGTTTTGCCCTTGTTTCACTGATGATGATAGACGAGCTTTTGTTGTTGTAACATGACCATTAACTCGGAAGTTAAGCGGAGCTCAGAAAGACGACAAATGGCGGGTGAAACCAGCGAACCTTTTCTTTCCCGTCATGTTATTCTCCTGCTGGTCTACCAGGCGAACACGGTAAAGCTTATTAAGTTAACTGATTAAAGTACTGTTATACTTGTTGTAGGTGATGAGAGAGTATTTGTTTCTTTGTTGTTTGTACATGAAGCTATTTTGTGTCTTCTAGTTTTCACGGTGTTCCATGAGAGGACAATAATAAACGTGAACATCAGTAAGAAGCGTGGACTCTTTTATGACCAGTGTGGATACAGCCTCCACTTAGGGTGATCACCACCTCTGGTACCTGCTGGCTTAAAGGAACATACACAAGTACGCAAGATAGGGAACCGTCACAACTTGTATAGCGCGTTTCTAGTACTCCGACCACTCAAAGTGCTTTCACACTACATGTCATCATTCACCCATTCACACCCATTCATGCACTGAGGACAGGTCCCATCAGTACTATCTAACATTCATACACCGTGGGCACAGCTACGGGAGCTATTTGGGGTTAAGAGTCTTGTCCAACGACACACTGACATGGACTAGCGGAGCCGGGGATCGAACCACCGATCAAAGGTCGTCCCTGCTCTACCACTGATCCACAGTCGCCCTAATTAGTGAGCTGTTAACTTATTTAACTTCAGGTACTTTTTTTAAACCCAACCGTGATGTTTTTCCTAAAATTGTGAAAGCGGTTTTGTTCCATAAATCTAACGTTGTGTTCCAACGCTTCTCCGCTGAGGCCACCTAGGCTCTAAAGTAGGTGGGCTGTGGAGACTAAAGCCTTTCTGCTCGCTCTTGGCACCGGAGCGTGAGCCTCCACAGATGGTGCGTGAGCTCCGAGAACACATGAAGACATTTATGCTCAACGTGATGTTTGTTGCATTATTCTCTGAAACACCAGAGGACCAACAAACAAAATGAACTGTGAAGAATCAAAAAGACAACGAGTGAAACCAGCAAAACTCCATAAACCAACCTCCATAGTGAAGAGGAGGGATTGTAATGAACTATAAACTCATAATCATGGACTATTTCATCACCTTTATACAAACCCTGAGAAGAAATAAGTATTAAATGTATTAAAAGAAACAAAGGTTGAACATCTACTATTAAACTATTTGATTTAGCTGATAAATATATTTACTATAATGTAGATGTTTAACACTTCGTGTTTCTAAAACTTCTCAAAATGAATTGACCTTCTTTATAAAATCCTCAGACATGGAAATAGTGTTTTAATCAGTGAACTATTTGTGACAGTCACGTGACTTTGCGGCACATTCAACAAGTTACACAAATTCAGAGGTGTACGACCAAGTCCCGTGACCACTTAAAGACCCTTCACACATGACGCCAGGCCGTAATTACGTCACTTTCTGGTGCCGGCTTCACTACAGCGAGTGTGAATTAAGCTTAACTTCTGGGCGTGTGTTCATTGGGCTCCACCCACTCTACCCTTAGAGTCCAATAGAGGGCGGAGCCTGTGGGAGTCAGACAGAAGGTTATGATGTTGTAACCCTAGTTCTATAAGCACAGGCTGAGCCTTCTACCAGAGGGGTCCTGTCACTCCTAAGCCCACTGTGCAGTCTGCATGTATTCCGCTCTGCACTTCCTGATTGGTCAGCTATGCTGACGCTACTTTTATAGTGGGCATATGCAGCTCGTTATTGGAGTAGATTATTACCCATTAGATCATATTTATTCAGTCTGTAGTCGTTGAGGAAGTGTGTCCACTTCTGATGGGATGAAGTTTGTTACACCAACCTGACAAATAAAACAGTGAATACAACATAAGCCCCGCCCCCTAAAGTCTCTGACATCAAAACATGAATTTTCCTAAATTTATCTCCAGGTAAAGACAACAAACAGCTGTTCTTGTGTGTAGTTTTGATCAGTCAGAATAAACAGTAGACTGACGTGCACATATTTCAGCAGTGAGTCAGCGCAGATTAAAATCAAACTTGTTTCCTGGTGATGATAAAATCTGATTCAACGGAACATGAAATGTGCTGCCAGAAAACAAAATGTCACAAAAGGTCTGTCAGTCAGAGTTCTGATTGGAGAGAATTCACAGCAGCCTGAAACACTGACAATGAGAAGAAGCAGAAACACAGGTTCATCAATGAATGTGGAGGAACAACTGTAAGCTCATGACGACATGTGACGAACACAAAGAGACAGAGAGGATCGACTGAAACTCATCAACAGATATATGAAACACATTTACATTCAAGCTGTCTCTTTAAAATATTCAGTAACAACACCATCAATTTTTAACCTTGACCCACATTGACAGCTCGCTCACGTGGCCTGTGCATGTTGAAAACCTTTGTTCTAGGCTACAACACAGGATGTATTTATGAGAAGGCTTAGACTCTCTGGTGTTGTCATAACCCGGCTCCTAGGCTATGACAAATACGGCAAAGACACAACAGATGATGGTTACGTAAAGTGTTTATTTTAACCAAATAAAGAAATAGTTAACTTTATGAAGTGTGTCAGTCAGTAACATCAGTAATGTCAATGTGGATGCGTGTGTGATAAAGTGTGTGTGTGTGTTGTCAGCAAAACCAAACATAACCGGGAGCGATCACTCCACGTATACCAGAGAGACAACCCGCGCCCAGAGCAACACTGGAGCAGGGCTTTATGCTCAAGGACCAGGTGCTCTGCATCAGTCAATCAGCCACGACTGCTGTTAGAGGCAGGGCCGTCACATCCCCCCCCCCCCCCCCTTAAAATCGGTGTCCCCAGGGAATCACCGGCACACTAACAAGCCCACAGAGCCGAACTACTCACACAGAAAACAAAAATAGCAAAACAATATACGGCCATTGTACATAATATCCTTCCTGTAGCTCCCACCCCATCATCAGCAACCTCGTTACCTGAGAAGCACATTAAGATGACGGACACAAGAAGAACAGGTGAATGAAACAATACATCATGGCATATGAAATTTGAATGTGACACTAGTGACTAGTCAATGCATAGGTGCGCGTCCAAGTAATTTACAAAGTGCTTCTGAATTTCTCAAAAGCCCACATAAAAGACCACCATCAGGCTCTGCACGTTGGTCACACAACCTCTCCATCTCAGTCCGAGACATAGACAACCCCCCCCCCCCCCCCCAACAAACCATGTCTAAAACCATTCACATAGTCAACTGTTAGACTCACTGGCAACTCAGCATCAACACAGCAATCCCTCAGCACTGCCAAGGGACCATGCACAGAATGTCCAAAGACCAACTAATTTGGGGTAAAGCCTGTACTCTATTGTACAGCCTCCCTCACAGCCAACATCAACCATGCAAGCCCCTCCACTACCTCACTGTGTGACAGTGACACAGGAAGTTCAGACCGAGATGGGATCTCCAAAACTATCTCAACCTTGTTGTCGTCAGATGACACATCAGGGTCCGATTTGCCCATAGCACGTATACATTCGCAGGCTGAAAAGACCTCTGGCAACACTCTGGAGCTCTCGTCCGACACAGAATCGATTGGGCAACATGTGACCACTGGTGCGGGATGAGCGTCCATCCAAACTCGGCTACCAGCCAAGCCGTTGCCCAAAATAAGATGTATACCCTCAATAGGCAACGCCGGACGCACACCAACAGCTACCTCACCCTTAACCAGCTCACAGTCAAGCACCATCTTGTGCAAAGGAACAGGGAGAACCTTCAATCCCATCCCATGACTGAGAACACTGTCGCCAGTATCAGTCTCCTCGGACAAAGGCAAAACAGAGTCAACGATATACGAATCATAGGCACCTGTATCCCTCAAGATTTTTATCGGGACCTTTACCTCACTTCCTAAAAGTGACACAAATCCGCCTCGAATGAAAGGAGCATAAGCTGCCAAAACCCCCAGGTCACAAGAGTGAGATGTAAGCCCATCAGCAAGACAGCAGTCTTTAACCGTAGCCGCATAAGCAGCAGGCCTAACATTAGTTCTTACATCCCTTAGTTTAGCCTGTAATGCAGGACACCCTGCCTTCCAATGTCCCTCCTCCTGACAATAATTACAGGTATTACTATTGTCAAATCTTTCACCTGTTCTAAAGTCAGACTTAAAAACTCCCACCTTCCTTGAACGCATCTCCTGCGAAACCACGTCAGAACCACTTCCCCGCACACCAAAACCATCGTGAGCCGCAGAACACTCTCTGAAACTGCTCTTATGAAGCAACATGTATTCATCAGCTGACACGGCAACCTCAGCAACAGTCGTGATTTCCCGTTCAATGATATATGTTGCTATACGATCTGGAAGAATATTTTTAAACTGCTCCAAAATCATTAAGTCACACAGACGTTCAAACGTATCTATGTCCAGAGCAGTTAACCATCGTTTAAAGTGCGTTGACAGGTCTCTTACCAGCTCTACATGCGTTTGACCACTTTTCTTCTCCGAGGACCTAAAATGCTGGCGATACGCCTCTGGTACCAGCTCATACACCTTAAGCACCACAGACTTACTTTAGAATAACTAGAGCTATCCTCCAGACTCAAAGAGGAATACGCTTCCTGTGCTTTCCCTGAGAGGACACACTGAAGCATAAGGGCACAGTCCGCATCGGGCCAGTCTCTAGCTTTAGCTACCCGTTCAAACAGCAAGAAGAACGTGTCCGGATCCCTTTCATTAAACGGTGGCAACCAGCGCAAATTACTAACATCAAAGCGATCCACAGCAGACCTGGGCACCTGTGCGCCCCGATCCTCACCGGACAACATGCCATCTCTGACCAGTGACAAATGATATCTCTCCAGATCTATCTTTGCTGTCTCCAATTCCTAGCGGATCTTCTCGACTTCTATCTGTTTTCTAATTTCCAATTCATGTTTAATTTTGTCATGTTCCATCTCCAATTCATGTTTACTTTTGTCATGTTCCATCTGCAACAGCAAAATCTCCTTCTGTTGTTCAAAGGTTAGTCCATGAGTCTGAAATGATACTGCAGTAGAAATTGAAGACGACTCTCGTTTATTCCCAGGTATAATTCCTAATTCGGTCAATTTTGCTTTTTTAGCATGTTTAATGTTAGTGCTCGTATTAGTGCTGGGCAAGTTAACGCGTTATTATCGCGTTAACGCATTCATTAATTGACGCCGGCAATTATTTTATAGCGCGTTAACGCATTTTTTTATTTTGAAAGTCCGTGGAGGAAGTCTTCAGACTACGTTGATGCAGCGTGTGGGAGAAGTAGAGATAAACAAAAGCAAGACAAGCTAACAAATGCTTCAGAGAAGTGGAGACAAACTGCAGATTAGTGTTGTGGAAGATGTCGGTCTGGAACGTTCTTAGGATCGGCGTTAAAACATGCACCAGCTGTTGCTCTCCCTGGAGACTACTGGACATCGCTGCAGTCAACTCAGCAGACACTGACATGTTAGTGCACCTATATGCTGAAATTCATGGTAAACGCATTTAAACGGCACAGATCGGGAGCGAGCGAAGGACTTTGAAAGTTAGCGGAACGATTAACGTGAGACAACATCCGGTTTCTTCAGACGAACATCCGGTTTTCAGAATAAGATGCCAACAAAGTATGAATTATATTCACATTAAGTATAAAACATGCTACCTGCATCTCGTGAGTTAAAGGGAAAATATACATATGATATAAGAATGATATAATATAAGAAATATGATCGCTACTGTGTAAAGAGAATACTGCTGTTAAAAATAACCTGATGTGTTTAAAGTGTTTAAACCAAATGTTATTGACCTTTTGTTCATATAGCAGTACTTTCAAAATAAAAGTGCACAATACAATACTTTTGACTTCATTATTGAACTTTGGCATAACTATATATATATATATATATATATATATATATATATATATATATATATATATATATATATATATATATATAATCAATATCAATGTGTGCTCAGGGATGCACAGACATATTCTGAACCCAGAATTAAGATAATCTTTATTAGTCCCACTGTGTTGCCTTCAGGCAGACGGTTCAGAATGACAATCTGCTGAATCGGTACAAAAATGAACTCATTCCATCCTCCATCAAATTAATAAATAGCAAAAAGTAGAATATGATATTATGATTTTATTGGGACTAATATGATGTGACCTGATTATTTATAATCTGTTGATCACACCTGGTTTTATTATTGTTAACTATCATCAACATCTATATTTAAGCATGTTTATGCATGAGTGTGTGTATGTTCTAGGATCTATGTTCTATGAGATATGATCTATCTTCTATGATGGTGATGATAAAATCTGACTCAACTGAACATGAAGACTCAAAGGCTGAAAAGACTTTGGCCATAAAGTTACATATGACAGAATATGAGTGAATTAATTCAGGTATAAAGAGTACATATCAGTGCTGAAAGAAGTGATCACTGCTCTCATCTACAAGTTTATTGTGTAACAAATGTCAGCAGAGCTCCTTCATCAGAGAGTCTAAAGATACCTGTTAAAGTCACTCACCTGTTAAAGTCTCATCCAGATGAAGTCAAAGAGACTTTCGACCTTCGTCTGCAGACACCGAGAGACGCAGCCATCGCGTCCTCACACCTTTAAATCCAAGTCAGGACTTTTCAGTAAGACGTAAGAGCAGAAACCTGTTCTGTGCTGTAGTGCTGCCAGTAAACAGAAGGTCTGTCAGTCATTCAGAGAATAATCAGCAGTGAGTCAGCGCAGATTAAAAGGAAACTTTGTTTCCTGGTGATAAGATCTGACATAACAGAACATTAAATGTGCTGCCAGTAAACCAAAGGTTACAAAAGGTCTGGTCTTGATATGTTGGCGGTGAAGAGCGGCAATTCCTCCACCGCGGCCATCAGGGCGTGGTTTATCCAGGTAATGATATCCAGTTGGGGTGGTTTGATTGAGTGCGTAGTAATCCAGGTGTTTTTGCCAAGTTTCAGTGAGACAGAGGATATCAAGGTTGTTGTCAGTGATGAATTCATTGATGATTGGGCCTTTGTTGCTTAGTGACCGAGTGTTGAACAGAGCAAGCTTCATGGAGTGTTTTGTGGTTGGTTGTGAGGTTTTGGGGAGGGTTCTGAGGTTGGCTGCATTCACGTGCTGTTTGTTATGATGACGTAATGAGGGAGTGGTGGTTCGCCGATGCTGAGTCCACAGAGATGGGATGGAATTGACAGAAGTGGGGTTGTAGATGATGAACTTGTGCTGGGAGCCGATATGAACATCACTGGGAGGGATGTAGCTGAGGTTGTTTTTGTTTATGGCTTTGTGAATGCAGTGTGAACGGGGCAGCCTCTCTGTCACAATAGTCTGAATGGGGAGAGCTGCAGCTGAAGGGGTTGATGACAGGGAAGGCCAGGAGGGGGAGCAGTCACGGGAAACTGTGCTCAGAGGTGGCAGCGTAGAAGAAGAAGGGGCGTGTGTGTGGAAAGTAAATAGTCAAGTCATGTGGACAAGAGTGTACAGCATGCTGTAAATTAGCCGCTAGCAGGCGGCTACCCAGCTTGTTAAAATGAATACCATCGTTCTTAAAAGAGGAAGAGCGGCCCCAAAACAGGTTAAAATGGTCAATGAAGCTCACGTTGTTGGTCCTGCAGGCAGCCTGGAGCCAAGTGTGGAGGCTGAGGACTCTGCTGAACCACTGTGATCCACGGCCGAGTGTTGGAGTTGGACCACTGATAAAAGCAGACAGCCCACAGCTGTTTAAAAAGTGTAGAAGATTTTTTAAATCCATCTTGGTCGACTCAGACTGGTGGAGGGCTGTATCATTGATTCCCACATGAACGATAATTCGCCGAATGGTAGACGGGAGGGCGTGCAGCAGGCCAGGCAGTTTAAGCAGGATGTTGTGAGCCGTTGCTCCGGGGAAACAGTGTGTGGTCGCGTTGAAGAAACGGGTATTCCTGATTATTGAGTCCCCGACTATCAGTGTCGTCGGGGCTAAGAGGGGACGAGGCGACAACACTGCGTGTGTAATACGCGTGGGTGGAGGCGAGGATTTAACCAGTGGTGGCGGAGTGGACGAGCAAGGACTGAGAGAACGGGGGACCGAAGCTCGCCGCGGTACTGGTGTAAAGCACGGTATGGAGCGGCGAGTCCTGGGGCGAGAGGAGGGCTCAGGAATGACTGGCGTAGGGATGTCGGGGGAGCCGGGGCTGTGGGTCCCTCGAGGCGGCAGCTGGGATGGTGTAGGAAGCTGGGAGTCCCTAGCCAGAGGAGGGAAGTCGTGGAGGGCAAGGGTGTCATATTTATTCTTCAGCTGGACATCGAAGTTATGGGGTGTAGGAGAGGGATGTCTCCCTATCCGGCTGCTGCGAGCACAGACCAGGGACCAGGGCTCGTGATGTGATGGAGTGGAGCTGACCAGGGCTTTAGGCTTAGCTCCGAGCCGTAGCCAAGAAGCCTCAGGAGCTGTGACCGGAGGAGGGGCCGCGGCAGCAGGACTGGAAGCGATGGAGTCATGCACATGGTCGCTGGCTGTGTCGGTTTGTGCTGGACCGAAGATGATGGTGTCCATGAGGTTCTCGGCATACTGGATCCTGTAGAGCGTGGATATTCTTCCTTCCAGCTCTGTGATTTTATCAACCAGGCGGGCGCAGCTGACACAGTCAGATGGAGAGGTGAGTGGAGCCATAGCAGATCTGGTGGACAATTGTGCTCCAGCCCGTAGTCCACAGCCTTGTCCAGGTATTAGCAAAGGTGGAAGCTGATTCACAGACGGTTCCGTTTTCAGTTTGACGTGTGTAGACACTCTATATCTGTGGTCTCCGTAGCGTTAGCTAGCTTCAGAGCCCAGGGCTAACAAACGAGCCAGTAGTAGCCCAGCAGGCTAAGCGGTCTGGGGAACGCAAAAACCTAAGAGGTCTAGTACGTGTTGGCTGACATCGTACTTCTAGTTCAATTCACACAGATCAGAACAGCTAGGATCTCAAAAGTATAAGGCAAAAAATGTGGCCAAAACTGGAGAAAACAAATGCCAATTTGTGAAAAGGGGTGAGCGGAGAAACAGACACGACGCCACAGAACGCTGACGTGGAAACAGGAAATGAATCGTCAATAGACGTATTCATATTAAACCGTTCGGTACGAGTCTTATGAACCGAACAATACGTTTGAATAATACTAGTGCATTTGGAAAATGCAGAAGCTTAAGTTGTGGGAAATATAATGTTTTCTGCGCTCACGTAGGAGACAACGGGCTGTGTGACCTCTGAACCGGAACAAAAAAACCACAACAAAAACAGCTGAGGCACCGCAAGTGTTCTGGGAGGCTAAGCTAAGTAGCTTAATGGGAAAACAGCAGCAGCAACACGCATTCTGCTACACACTCAAGGGCCATTCAGATATGAGATGTAAAAAAACAAACGCAGTTGACTTAAAGACAAACTCCATCCTCCTTTCTTTGTTGTTTAATCCCAACTCACAAATCCGTTTCTCCTCCTTCAGTCATTGAGTGTTAAAAAAACAAAGCTAGGTAAAAAAAATAAAAATCTACACCAAGCAAAATGCAAAACATGTCATAATTTCTTCCATATCTTACAATTTGAACTCTCACTACTCCGGCTAAACTCTGATGGCTACTTTAAGTTTCATTTTCCAATAGTGACGTGCTCGCCCACTGACCAATCACAGCACACGCTGCACCTGAAAACTGAGCTGCACTTAATGCTGACGTAGTTGTAGGCCAGCTAGCAGCTCTGACACATCAAAGAATACGCCCAACATGTCAAACTAAAGATCTGATTGGTTGAACACTATGACAATCAACAATATCGTCCCCATTCACTTAAACTGCACATGGATGCACTTGTGAGTCTGCAGGCCTCTGTTCTTACCTAGAGACACAGAGGTGAGATCTGATTGGATAAAAGCTCTACTTAAAACAAGCTGCACTGGAAGCAGAGCAACTGAGGAAGACAGGAGCTGTGCAATGAGAACATAAGATAATGGGGAAAACATTTTTAGAAATTATAATACATGTAGTGTATTTAAGAAAAATTATTAAATTATAAAATAGATATAGCTTTGTGATTCTGTTTAGGCCAGCAGAGAAGGCCTTGCAGGCCCTGACGGCCCACCACTGATATACACATATAATTGTATATGTGTATGTATATATTTCTCATATTTGGTTTGATTGTAAAAGTTCTTCACAGAGAAGAACCAGAGTAAACTCATTATATATGTGGATCAGCATTATATATCATGGATTGCTGTAACGGTCGTTGATCTTCATGAAGAAGCTGAAGAGGAAGCTGAACAACTGAGCTGCTCAGCTGTAGTTTGTGGTGCTGTTGAGCTTCACTGAGTTATACTGAAGCTGCTTCTCATATTTATTCATGTTGGATGGAAGAAACTGTAACCTTGCTGAGCTTAACATTTACTGCAGGGCTGTTATATCACAGTGCAACGTATTAGCTTTATAGAGGTCAGATAAGGTACAGGGGAGGTTTGATACAGTAACAGCAATAAAACCGTTAATATTTAAACGAGCCTACATTCCACATACACACCTACCGTTTGTCTTCTTCTACTCAAACATCAAGAGGTTGATGATCAGTGTGATCGTCCTCGTACAGTCAGATATACAAACATCACTGTACATTAAATGTAAGAAGTACCTGAACCTCACGTGTGTCTCGTACATCATTATTCATTAACCAGGACAGACTTCAACACAGCAGGACATTTCATGTCTGTGATACAGAGATCATGGAGGCTGCAGTGACTTTTGGACTCTGATAGTGTGTTGTTACACCGCCTGTCGAGCAATAAAAGAAATAGAAACCTTCTCAAGCAGCAAGCACCTGAGCAGACAGGTCAGAGATTAGAGGGACATTTCATTCTAGTAGACTTCAGATTCTTATCAGACTATTCCTATTTAGAAATAATTATTTATTATTTTTACAATTCAAAGTCTGTTTCAAAGATATGCACAAATCAAGCACCATGTCCCGATCCGTGCCATGTTCTGTTCTAACGCTGACTTGAGACCAGCCTTCAGGCTCTCCAGGAACAGCATCAACATGCTGGTCCAGATGGATGGAGCCATCAACTTGAGGTGCTGGTCTACTGGTCTAATGGTCTACTGGTCTACTGGTCTATTGGTCTAATGGTCTACTGGTCTAGTGGCTTGCTTGTGGAGCCTCCACAGGGTCCCTGCAGACATCTTTGTCATGCCACTAGCCACAGTTTGCAGGACTGTCCACAACGTTGTGGAGGAAATGATGATTGTCATCCACAGAATGATTAATTTCCCCAAACCAGAGGAGATGGAGGCCGGCTTTGTCCACCTTACTGGCCGTGAGGAACTCTGCTGTGCTGCTGGTGCCATCGATGGGTCTCACACGAGGATTCTTCCTCCTGCAGAGCCACACAAGAGATGTTATATTAACAGAACATGTTTCCCTACACTGTAACGAATTACTGTAAATTTACGGTGGATTTTCAACGGTATCTTACAGTATTTCATAATAACTGTAACATACAGTTAAATGTTCATCCTCACATGTAAATTAACAGTCAATGCTGTAAATTAACAGTTAATGCCGTCAATTAACAATAATAGCAGACTACTGTAATTTATCAGCATGATACAGTATTTTTTGTGAAGTGGTGGATACATGCTTCTCTATACAAGTTGAGTGAATCACGATCCATCTACATCGTACTGTCTATTGTAGGTTAATGTGTCTGTAATGACGATAGAATATTTTTATTATTCAAACTGCTCATTGCCTAAAAGTCATTTTTGAGTGACAAGACGTGAGCGACTGCTCCTGAACGTGACTTTGGACACAACAGCTTCAGTTCATCCTTCTGAGCGACAGCCATGTGGAGATCAACCAAGGAGCCAAGGTAATTTATCATCCGAAATTCAAATTCAAAGTCTCTAGTATTGTTTTGTCTTCATGATTATTGAATTGTTGACATCTCAGATAATGTTTCACTTGGTCTGTTTCATTACATTAGGTTGCTAGTGTTGGCGGAGCTAACGTTAGCTCTGTGACGTTGGCGGAGCTAACGTTAGCTCTGTGACGTTAGCTAGCTCAAGCTCAATTAGCCTTAGAAAGGTTAGCTAGCTAACAGCATAGCAAGTTAAGTTAACATAAATAAAGTTAATCACCAATTACAGTGTTAAGATGTAACGTTAGTAACCTAACTTGTGTTTACTTGTGCTCTTATTGAACTGTAGAACCGCAAACAGGACGATTATCAAAAGGGAGAGGAGAACAGAGATCACCAACGTGTTCAAGACGATGAACAGTTGAGGTAACGCTAACAGTAACGTTACCCGTGTGTGTGTGTGTTATTCCAGGAGCAACATTAACACCAGATCAAACTCATTTTAGTGTTGAACGTTAGTCCATTGTGGTCCATTGTCTTAGCTTTATTACTTCACCTAACGTAATCAGCTCATCACATAGTCTGTTCATTTCAACTGTACGGTATTCTTGTATTAGCTTTTTACAAAGACTTACATTGATATGTTAACATGTGTGAGGCACAGGCAAACCCACAGCTGCACACCCAAAGCTTCTTTTGTTTATCCTGGATGTCATAGAACTTTCCAGAAGTTCAGAACATTGTGTTTCTAAAGTTTTTATTTTGTTTGTTTACAGTCACTCGTCATCAGAGATTGAGGAAACCAGCCAGACGCTGCAGTCAAGTCCTCTTTAAGGTGTTCTCTCTCCTTATTGTTTCATTCATGTGAGTTCATGCTGTTCAAATTAACTATAAATGTGTATAAGACTTGTTTACAAGCTAGACTGTGAAGCAGTTCTATTACACTGTTCTTGATGCTGTTTTAATTCAGTGTCTGAGGGAGTGACAACGACATCGAAAAGTGGCCGATGGTATGCTGCTGTTGTTCAGCAGCATACCACTCCAGGGATCGGTACCTACCTCTGAACAACAACAGAATACCACTCCAGGGATAGGTACCTACCTCTGAAGAACAACAGCATACCACACGAGGGATAGGTACCTACCTCTGAATAACAACAGCATACCACTCCAGGGATAGGTACCTACCACTGAACAACAACAGCATACCACGCTGAACAACGGCAGCATACCACTCCGGGGATAGGTACCTACCACTGAACAACAGCCAGCAGCATACCACTCCAGGGATCGGTACCTACCACTGAACAAGAGCCAGCAGCATACCACTCTTGGGATCGGTACCTACCACTGAACAACAGCAGAATACCACTCGAGGGATAGGTACCTACCTCTGAATAACAACAGCATACCACTCCAGGGATAGGTAACTACCGCTGAACAACGGCAGCATACCACTCCGGGGATAGGTACCTACCACTGAACAACAGCCAGCAGCATACCACTCCAGGGATCGGTACCTACCACTGAACAACAGCCAGCAGCATACCACTCCAGGGATCGGTACCTACCACTGAACAACAGCAGAATACCATCGCCCACTTTTCGATCTCGGCGCTGCTGGTCTGAGGTTATCCTCATGAGTTCAGTTAAGCCGGTCATTCAAGATTTTATGATTTTATTTGTTTTCTTCTAAACATGCAGTACATTGTGAGTTTTGTGATGTAATACAAATGTCCCTTTATTATTTGTCTTGAGAACATGTAATAAACTGCAACAATTATGTATTGAATGTCTATTGTTATTCTTTTATTTGTTGGAAATTAAATGCAAAATTATTGGGTTGTATTACCTTTTCTAAATAAACGGTAACATTCTGGCATATTCCGTAAAATCACCGTAAAACCCAGTTATCCTACTATCACATACCGTAATCCAGTATACGGTAAAATACCATAAAAGTAAATTACGGTAGCTTTACCGTAAAATAATAGCAGCAGGGACGCCAGTACTGTACTGTTTTTTTACTGTGAAGTTAAATTGTTGAGAGTGCAGCTGTTTAATACATACCATCACACACACACACACACACTCAGGCTACATCCACACTACTACGTTTTCAAACTAAAACAGAGTTTTAAAACTAAAACGATCTCCGTCCACACGGCGTTTCAGCATCGTTTTCGAAATGATCTCCGTCCAAACTAAAACGCCTGAAAACGAATATCACGTGACTCTTCACATACACTGGGCATGCGTGTGGGTGTCGATGTAAACAGGAAGTAGATTGGTTGCTTAGTTAAAAGAAATATGACAGAGTAATAAACTAGTCTTTGATAATTAAAGGTTGTGTTTGATACTTAAAATCTTCCTCTATGAACTCAAACAGACATTTTGTGGAAAGTTTTAAAAGTTTTATTTTTCAGACTTCGTTACAGCGCTGCAGGTCTTGCTCTATCTCTCTCTCTCTCACATGTCAAATTTACTTTAAAATCAACACTTACACGTAAACGTTTACTAGATTATGGATCCATAAATGTGGTCAACACACGTCTCTCACTCTTTCCCTCGTTGTTGTTGTCTGTTCTCACTCGTAGCTCTGCTGGTGGCTTAACTATCTGTCCTACTGGATAGCATTTACTGCTAACTGCGACTTCAGACGTCCGCTCCGTAGGGCTGATAACGCCCTACTGGAGAGCAATTACTGCTTTTGTTCCTTTACATTTTATCTATGGACTTCACAATAGATGTGCAGAACAAAATAAGCATTAATAAGGACAGGACAGTCCTCCGTCTTGTGTCCATCACCCTCCCTAAAGCCGCTAACAGTGACTTCAGACGTCTCCGTAGGTCTGATACCTCCGCTGGACACGCTGCTCACTGATCGCTCCATTAACAGCTGCTTCCTCCGTAATAAAGCAGACTTTAACTGAACAACAGCTGCTAGTAAAGGCAACAAGGTCAGCAACGCCTGTAATCAGTTGTCCATGTTGAGTTAACCTGGTAGTCGATCGGTAATCAATGTTGTTGTTGGTGATCTTCAGGGTAAGGGTCACGTGATAGACGTCTGACGAATCAGGGAAGGACATGTCATGACTGCTAAGAACCAATCAAGTAGAGAACGCGTGGGTGTGGGCGTCATCGTTTCTAAACTTCTCAGTTTACGACCGTCCACACGAAAACGCAACCCGGAGTTTTCAAACTTATCCATTTTCGGTGCTCCAACACTCCAGCGTAGTGAAGACGCTCAGTGTGAACGTAGCAAAACATATGAGTTTAAAATAGAAACGGAGTAATGTGGACGTAGCATCACTCTCACACTCTCACAGTCACACACACACAAACACACACTCTCTCTCACACGCATACACACTCACACACACACACTCTCTCTCTCTCACACGCATACACACACACACACACACTCTCTCTCACACGCACACACACACTCACACTCTCACACACACACACTCTCACACACACACACACACACACTCTCTCACACATACACACACACACACACTCTCACAGACACACTCTCACACGCACACACGCACATACACACACACTCTCTCACACACACACACTCACACACACACTCTCACACACACTCACACACACGCACTCTCTCACACACACACACACACACACTCTGGCATCAGGGAACACAAGTTGTACTTCTAAGTTGATAGTTTTTTATTTGATGTTAGTACTTCGTTATTTTATCCAGAAGTTTGCTGATTTGGAGTAGATTTCTGATAGATTTAGATATCTTTGTCTTTTTTTAGTTATTCTTTTAGTTTAATTATATTTGTTGTTTCGTATATTTAGTTTTTTGGTTTGTGTTTTATTCTAAATGAACAACACAACGAGCAGTGGAGTCTGAACTTTGTAAAACGCTGCTGTAGTTGTTAAGTGTGTGTGTGTACACAGAGACAGTTATGAATGGATATTTCCATCAAACATGTGTTTTGACATCATGAATGTGTTCATCATTACAGCTTTAAAGTGCTGGAGAGTTGATCTGAGGTTCACCTGACTGCAGCTGCTCTTCATCTCCACCTGCTGTCACAGCAGCTTCCTGCAGACGAGAGCCTCAGTGTGGAACAACTGTGACAACGTCTCTGAACAGTTATGAAATTAATTTCATGTGTTCGGCTTTGTTTCTTTTCCTTCTTCTGTGGAACTTATGTGAGATGTCATATGATCCATAGAAGCTTTCCATCAAATGTGAAACTGAATTTATGCATTTAATTTCATAAATTGTTTTAGGGTGAAGGTGTGTTATTGGTTTCTTTACTACACCGAAGCAGGAACATTGTAAAAATATACATATATGTATACACTCGTTATCTTTTTCTTTGTTCCTCCTGTTTGTCTTTGTTTATAGAAGTTGTAGAAGTGAATATTTAGTCTTTTTCAGATATGTCGACTTGTATTCATTTTCTTTGAATTCATTATTTTTGGACAGTAGCTTAGATCAGCCCAGAGGATTTATTCTTTTTCTACCGTCCACAACTTTTATAAAGAGGGTAACTTTGTACATTTTGGAGAGGTAGAGTGTGTACACATGAACAATGAAAAACATGTCGGGGGGGAATGGAATAGAGGTCGATGAGGTTAAAACAAGCTGAAGCAACGTTACAGGGTCATTCATTCAATATCTCCACCACATCTGTCTGTCAGGGTTTCACAATCTCAGGAAGCAACCGAAGCTTTCTTACAAGCAGTTATTAAAATGACAAACATTCATCTGGACGCCCGGCTTGGACCTCAAATGTTCCTAAATACGAATGTGGAACATTGCAGTCGCAGCTTGAGAATGATTTGTAATGCTTTGTGAAACTCACACAGAGGTTTTTATCAGTCACCGTCTCCAACATGCGGCCTCCCCTCCACAAAAAGGTGCTTCCTGCTTCGGTGTAGTAAAGAAACCAATAACACACCTTCACCCTAATTCACGCCACACGTGAGAGTTTGCACACATCCTATGTGTCGACTGTAAATACTAAATATCTAACGTACATTAGTAGAGAAGATTTGGCAAATTTTTCATGGGCGCAACCCACATACTCCGCTCTGCTGCTCATCCCACAAATGCATGTTCCTTATGAATGTGGCACCGTTTAAAATGGAAATAAACAGGCTTTCCAACGGTATAACATTTATAGCCAAGAAGCATTGTTACAACAGAGAAATAATCTACCAAACACTAATGTCCTTACTTTTTGTGCGATGTTCATTTGTGACTGTGCGGCGCATTCAACAAATTACAAAAATGAGAGGTGCACGACCAAGTCCCGTGATCACTTAAAGACCCTTCACACACGACGCCAGGCCGTAATTACGTCACTTTCTGGTGCCGGCTTCACTACAGTGAGTGTGAATTAAGCTTAACTTCTGGGCGTGTGTTCATTGGGCTCCACCCACTCTACCCATAGAGTCCAATAGAGGGCGGAGCCTGTGTGAGTCAGGACGAAGGTTACGATATTGTAACCCTAGTTCTATAAGCACAGGCTGAGCCTTCTACCAGCTGTGCTGATGCAACTGTTATAGTGTGCATATACAGCTCGTTATTGGAGTAGATTATTACCCATTAGATCATATTTAAGAGATAAAGTTTGTTACACAACACTGGACAGTTCCCGCAACATCCCACCACAAACCTTCACAACATATAGTCTCAGTACCAGCATAGAGAGAACAACAATCAAGAGACTGAACTTCTTCTTTTAACTTTTAACTTTTATGGCAGATGGCATCGAGTGAAAGGTGCATTGCCGCCACATACTGTATTGGAGTATGGACCGGAGTATGGGCCGGAGTATGGGCCGGAGTAACCTATCCCAGAGACTGAACTCCTGACGCTTACTTTTATACTGGGCTCCCACTCTGCTGATTAGCCAACTTGAAGTTGGTGCAACCCATGGAGCAGCATGACTGGCCTTCACAGGTGGAACCCAATCAACTGATTGACACCTGAAGAGGAAATGAGGGAGAGAGAAAGAAAGAAAGAAGGGCAGGAGGGGAGAAAGAAAATAACACGTAACACATGGGATAGCATCATCTCATTCATTCAGAATGTTCTTCATAGTATCTCTAAAGCTACTTCTCGCATTCTATTGTTCAAGTGGATCTTCTCTCATCACGTTATAATGCCGTTGCACCCCAGTCTGTTTGACTCACACTATTCTCTGGTCTAACGTGACCATGGTCTATATTTGCTGGTCTATCTGACGGTTTCCTGTTTTAGGGGGATTAAGCCTTGTCTGACCTCAGCATCCCTATCCCTCGGTTATCCTACTTCAGGACATCGACAAAGACTTTGCACTATTCATATTTCATACATGTATAATACATTGTTTTCATCGACAGTGCATTTTTCTGACAAAGTGAAACTCACGGCATCGGAAAACAATCCTAACTCTTAACCACAACCCAACACAACGAAGAGGAGTCTATGGCAGCTATACCAAAGGAATGAGCTAGTGACTCCAAACTCAATACACTGGTGCTCTGGCTAGATACCAACAGGCACATAACATTTCGTGAGGCTAGCACTAACTTTTCAAAACTTTTCTCTCTATTACCCGAACCCAATCCGACAAACACCGTCACCTCAATGAACACCAACAGAGGACAACGCTAAGCAGTGGAAACATGACAGTCAATGCTGCGCTCTGTGCACGCTTACTGCTTTGCCTTCCTTTGTTTTGGCGTCTTGGCGAAAGACAAAGCTCATCACATGAACTCCAGAGAATCCGACAAATGTTCCTTTTTGTTCCAGGAATCTTTGCTCCAAGGTTGTTGTTTTTTAACTCTCTGTAGTGGCTTTCTGTCAGAGAGAAAAATATCAAAACAAAACTTACATCAGGATTTGCAGTGAAGGTTGATTTTATTGTAGTGATCAAAAGCAGTCTCTCTCTTAAAAATAATAATCAAGTAAAAACCAGTTCCCTTCCTGGTGTTCAGTGCCCCCTAGTGTCAACAAAAATAATTACAATAACAACAAATAACACAATAAGCAAACTAATGAAATAAATCCAACAGTCATAGTATTGTATGTCGTCAGAAATCACAGTATTATAAATCGTGAAAAGTAATAAAAAGTCATAGTATACATGACATCATACATGACTATAACATACAATACTATCACTTTTGGCAACATACTATACAATAACTTTTTAGTCAATTTCTTCGACATATATGTATGTTTATATGTAAACATATATACATATGCAACACTTCTTTTTACAATCAACACTTGAAATGATGAAGGCACTTGCAAATGACAAGCTAGTACAAAATGTGAATCACACTGATGTTTTAACTCTTTACTTAAGATTTCATTAAACTTGTTTTTGTTCTTTTTACAAAATGTACCAAAACACCGGCAATGAGGAAGATCTTAGGTAGATAATAATAATAATAAATATGATACTTTTTTTTATCATACCCTATACATATACAGTACATGTATATATACACATATCTATTGAAACATATACTATGTATATGTGTGTATATATATATATATATATATATATATATATATATATATATATATATATATATGTGTGTATATATATATATATATATATGTGTGTATATATATATATATATATATGTGTGTATATATATACACAGAGAGAGAGAGAGACGTCTACATTCTCTTCCCATCACTTTGTCCCATCAGAGGCCTCATCATGTCAGACAGAGATCAACTTTATTGTAGAAGTTCATGTTCCCGATGACGCTGCTGTAGCACCAACATCACGATGTTCACTTTGGTCTGTTGAGCTGCATGAAAACCAGAAACTTTGAAGTTCTTTTCTCAAAGATTCAGGTTCATCTTGAAGAAGTCAGCAGTGCTGGAAAATCTAAAACTAAAACTCGTAACAAGATGGAAACTTGAACTTTAACATAAATATTTTAATGACCCATAAACAGGGTGTTTTGGTAAGCAAGTAGTTTTCCAGTTGAACCAGTTATAAGCAGTTGGTTTTCATGTAAATCCAGTAATAAAGAGGTCGTTCTCCAGTTAAACCAGTGCTCTTAAGAGAAAGGACAGAGCAGCCCCTAAAGCCAAACCCAGTGACAGAAAGAAAGCCATGATGGCCCCGGCTGTCTCTGCTTCATGAGGAAGAACATTCCTGAAACAACAAGTACTATATATATTAGTTACTCACGCTTATCACTAAATATTAAATAGTTTTTTATAACTACAGTAATTAAGATGAAGTTTACATGTACAAGAATACAGCAGTATTTTCATGAGACAGTTTGGGTTATTTTCAATGTTATTAATATAATCATAAATGCAGATGATGATACTGTAACTGTGAGTAATATGAATCAGACACATCAGAAGGTTACATTACTGTAACCCTGGTTCTATAAGCGCAGGCAAAGCCCTCTACCTCGGAGATCTGTCGTTCCTACAGCGCTCACTGAAGAGGATGTGGGACAGCAGTGTGTGCTGCCTGATGTACTGTGGGCTCCACACATGGAAGAGAGTGTTACCTATTGAGTCCCGTTGAGGGCTCAACCTTTGCTTATAGAACTAGGGTTACATTACTGTAACCACTGTTTCTTACTTTGGACCAAAGCACATGCAGAGGCTGGCCAGGTATCCATTACTGAAGCCGAAGAGGATCATGAAGAAGATGAACCAGCCGTCGTGATGGAAGAAGATGGGAAGGTGAAGACGAGGCTGAACGTTACACAGCATGAAAAGAGGGATGAAGATGTACTGTCTTAATCACCACGGTCATTATCGTGCTACCTACTGCCACCCACTGGCACGGAAGAGTATTTAATTACGTAGCCAGCTACTATGTTGCAGGCCCAGATGCTCAACCATGGCCTTCTTCAAACCCAGCACACGGTCTAAACACTCGGCTTTCCTCCACCAGATAAAATAAATAAATAGAATCAATAGATTAAACAAAATCCTCCTTGGCACACATCCCGTTAGTCCCCGCCGCCGTTACAAACCTCCATGACCACGTCACACTTGACGAAGCACGTAAACCGAGCTAAACTGACACCAGTTCTTCTCGGCATCTCCATCTTCCACGACGAACACATCACTAAGCCGGAAGACATCCAGCTTTTCACAGACGCAGCACCCTTGATCAGCTTCGACGGCTTCTACAGTGACAATCGGTCCTTGGCCGCTTGAATCTCATCCCCCACACCGCATTTAAGTCCACGTTCTTGCCAGCTTCTTTCGCTGCTCCGAGTTCACCACCTTGAACTCCATCCGTCCCGACATGCCACCGCGTCAGACATCACATACATCCTCCCGACACAATCGTCTATCAGAAACTGCCATCGGCATCAGTCTTTATGGAGCTATCTTTTGGGGACTCTGCTCCGCCAGAGCTTCCAAAGAGATGGCCCCCACCCTACAGTCTCCAGTCCCCCCGTTCCCGCCAGTTGCCGGACATCAACGGTCCCCCATCGATCGCCTAACCTCCTTTCTACAAACCCTCCTCATTTCTTCTTCCTGACATCCCTCTACCCTACATCCCTTCATCCCTCTAACTCGAGCCCTACCCCTCATCCCTCTACCTCGACCCCTCATCCCTCTACCTCGACCCCTCATCCCTCTACCTCGACCCCTCATCCCTCTACCTCGACCCCTACCCCTCATCCCTCTACCTCGACCCCTACCCCTCATCCCTACCCTTGATCCCTCTACCTCGACCCCTACCCTACATCCCTTCATCCCTCTACCCCTACCCTACATCCCTCTACCTCGACCCCTACCCCACATCCCTTCATCCCTACCCCCACATCCCATCATCCCTCTACCCTACTCCCCTTCATCCCTCTACCCCTACCCTATATCTATTTCATCCCTCGACCCCTTCCGCTTCTTGAATCCGCCAGATTCAAGAAGCTCTGCCAGAGCTTCCGAAGAGACGGCCCCCACCCTACAGTCTCCAGTCCCCCCGGTCCCGCCAGCTGCCAGACATCAACGGTCCCCCATCGATCGCCTAACCTCCTTTCTACAAACCCTCCTCGTTTCTTCTTCCTGACATCCCTTCATCCCTCTACCCTACATCCCTTCATCCCTCTACCTCGACCCCTCATCCCTCTACCTCAACCCCTCATCCCTCTACCTCGACCCCTCATCCCTCTACCTCGACCCCTACCCCTCATCCCTACCCTTGATCCCTCTACCTCGACCCCTACCCTACATCCCTTCATCCCTCTACCCCTACCCCTACCCTACATCCCTCTACCTCGACCCCTACCCCACATCCCTTCATCCCTACCCTCACATCCCATCATCCCTCTACCCTACTCCCCTTCATCCCTCTACCCCTACCCTATATCTATTTCATCCCTTGACCCCTTCCGCTTCTTGAATCTAACAATCTTTCCACTATGCAATAAACCTCTCAAAACTGATACTGTTATTGGCGTGGTCCTTGTTAGTGAATCTTCAAATCCTTTTGAACCTTTTCCACTTTGAAATGCTCATCTTTCTGTCATGGATTTAATTATATTAATTACATTTTATTTTACATTATTTTCAATACTTACACTTTAATTAAAAATACCTTTCAGTGAACACTCTCCATGCTGTGCTTCAACTCAAACTTATTGTCGTGCTTTGTTCACTTCTGTCACTCATCTTCTTTATGTGATCGGGGTCGCGGGAGCCGATATATGTTCGCCAGACTATCATCACAGACAAACTATTAACCTGAGCTGCATGTCTGTGGACTGTGGGAGGAGGCCAGAGTCCCCATGCTGACACGTGAAACACACACTAGCTCCACACAGAAGGGCCGTCCAGCCGGGGACTTGATACCCGGCCCCTCTGTGCTGTGAGGCAACCACAGTGCAGCCCTTTTATATGAGCTCTTTGTATGGCGATGGTTGAAAACATAAGACCACCACAGAAGAAGAAACCTTTTCTGAGCACACCCAAAGGGACGACTTACCCCAGGAGCCTCCGTCAGCGAGGGTGGATTTGGTGTCGGCAGTGATGGCGGGAAACGTTCCGATGGTGACGGTGAAGGTGAAGCAGACCAACAGAGCCAGCCGCCAGATCTGAATAGTCAGCCGGCAGGAAGACACATATTTACTCAATTTAATTAGTGACAACAACATCATATAAAGGTGCATGTACGGTATGTCCTGTTATACCTCAACATGATGTAAAAACATAGAAATGAGTGGATTGATTATTGATAGTTTTCTGTTTGTATTCTTTTCCTCAACGCAGATCATCAACAGTGAGCTGAAGCCGATCGATTGACTTGATTACAAATGGTGATTCGATCAATGGTTCTGAGATAAAATCAGTGAAAACTTTGTGATTCTTGTGTCTCTGACCTTCTTAAAGATGTTTATCATTGAAACGGTCTGCTTTATGTCCTGGTCAGCAGATTCACCTTCACTCAAAGGAGGAGGAGGAGGAGGAGGAGGAGAAGGAGAAGAAGGAGAAGAAGAAGAAGGAGGAGGAGGAGGAAGAGGAGAAGGAGAAGGTTGTCGACTGTTTGGAGCTCACACACTGTGTGCAGAACAACAAACAGTTATGGGCAGAAAGAAGACATGAACACTGGTTGTGTTACCAAAGATGTGGAGTGGATACCTATATAGTGAGTTTGCATGACTTTTAACTTCATATCTTTTCTTCAAGTCATTACAAGTTTTACCAATTCATTATAAATGAGTATTATAATAAATGATACAAAACTCTGTTACACTAAATATATATATATATATATATATATATATATATATATATATATATATATATATATATATATATATATATATATCTCACAGGGTGACTCTGGTGGAGGAGTGGTGTACGATGGCAAGATTTATGGTGTCATTGTATTGGGTAGTGATTATGCCTGCAATAAAGGATCTGCATCGATGGATGTCTGTAGTTACAAGGGATGGATTGAAAGCATTATTCCCTGACCCTGACAGTGATGTGTAGGCTGAGCTCTACTTTAAAATGTTCTGTCATTAACAGACATTTCTCATGCACTAAGAAAACTGTTGAATATTTAGCCAACAATAAGTCCATTGTCCGGACAATATTTTCAGGGGGGCTGAACGGATCGAGGTCGCCGGCGTCCTCGCGGGGTGGAGGAGATTTTAACAGACATTTGCATTAAGAAAACTGTTGAGTTACTCTAAATTTGCAGTTGATGAATTTACTATTGATGAAATGTTAGTAAAGCCCTTTAAGACAAACAATAACTGTTATTCTATGACTTTATTGTTCACAGTGTAGTGTCTGAGTTATAACTGTTAGTTCACACATTCTTGGTGTCAAACCCTTATGGTAATAAATAATATTCAAAGTATATACAAACACATCTGTAGATTTGAACATGTGTTATTTTAGTCATTGTATTGAAAAACAACAAAGCACCAAATGTCATAGTCTGCTATTCTTTCAACAACACTGATAACTATGATCATCAATGTGACTCTTCTTGTACAATGTTGTCAGTTTGAATAAATGAAGATGACTCACAATCGTTTGTTGTTGTTTTTGTTTTCAGTGTCACAGAAAAAATCCACAAACAGATTTCTGTGACATTTAAAGCTCCACTAATCAATATCTCTAAACCTACAATAAGATGTATTGTGGCCATGTGGGGGCAGTGTGTTCTTATGATAACAGTGGTTATAGCTGCTGTACTTACTACCTTATTATTTGTGGGGGAAGGGCAGGAAGAGAAGGGATGCTTTTCTTTTTATTAATCCATTTTATTTATGTATTTATTTCTGGTGAATCAGGGGAGGGTCTTTTACTTTCTCCTCAGAGTTCTATATTTAAGTTGAAGCCCTCCATGTGAAATGTTAGTTGTGAAGAAGGATCAAACTGTGAGATCACAAAGTGATCTTTTTATGTGCCATGGATCATAAAGGTTTGAATTGTGCCATATCCAGAAGACAACAATAGAATCCGTTTGACACAGGCCAAGGTTAAAACATCTTGTTCAGTTTAAAACAAACGTAAAGACATTAAAGCACACGTGAGATCACCTCCACTGTGCTGCTGTTTGAAGGTGAAGGAGACGCTGTTGTCTTATGACGGTAGAAACAACAGGTTAGTCTACTTCAGTCATGTGGAGAACCACTAATCGCTCGTAGAAGAGTTCGTTGTAACGTCGGTACATTCAGCATCCAACAGTAAAAGTGATCTGCGGTCAATGAGCCTGTAAAGGCTTCCAACGGCCACAGAGCCCTGAGGAGTTGGTTCGATAAAGAAAATGTGAATTTGAATTGAATCAGGAGACTCATAAGTGTTTTCATTATTAACATTCAACAATCTTTTTCCCTAAACTACACCGAAGTATTGCTTTAACTTTAGGCTCCGTAGGATTTCACTACTTTGCTCCTGGGAATAAATGTTCCCACTGGACAGACTCCATGTTAGCTTTAAAGTGCACTTCTATCGTAATAGAACAAAATAATGAGCAGAATGAGAGCTTTAGATGACGTCTTTAACACCTGATTCCCTTCTCACCAACACACACACCTACACAAGCGATGAGCGATGTTTCCCACCTGGCGGGGAGACAACGATGACCTCTCCCCCATTTACAGCATTAGTCAGCTAATCTGTGATTAGAGTCAGATTGATGTCTCTGTCCTGATGTTTCGGCCTCTGGGAAGGCAAAGTGAGACGGATGATGCTCGCAGCAGATGGTAGAAATGCAGTCAAATACTTCAGCGTTACCTGAGCTCCTCCATGTAGACGATGACCCGCGACTGATGCTGCTTTCAAGGAGACGCGGAAATATGCAATAACTGGAAAAGCACAGGTTTGATCCTCACATGTGGTTTACTAAAAGTGGAAATAACATTTTCTCCGCGGGTGTTCTTTCTTGATAAAATGTCTTTTATTTCAATATCACAACAAATAATACGTTTGTTCATAACTTTTGTTCAGATACAACATTGTTCAGCTACAAACTACATTCCTGATCCTCGTGTTTTTTCATTGTTCATCACTCTCAAAACAACAGTCGAGAGACGTTGTGAACCGATCTCGCTGCAACACTATCTTTGCACTCAGTACCAAATATTATCACTCAAGACGGGTTTATTGTTGCCCCCTGAAGGGCAGTGAGTGGATGAATGGTGGCACATTGGACAAAGCTAGCACTCTGCTCCAGGTCTTACATTGAAGGGGGTGAATCTGTGTGAACCGGGGCAGTGTGTTCCACATTTAGTGATTTATTCCGGTGAATTTGTATTTTGTACAGAGGAATTCTGCCTGGCACAGAATCTATAATGCACTTTAAAGATCAGTCTCAGTGTGCTGTACAGACAGGTTTGCTTCCGTTTTATCATGACTGCAAAAGCATTATTTATTATTATCTAGTGGAACTCTATTTGTAGTTTTCTATTAGAAACATAACAGAACTTTCAAATCTTCTTCTTTAACCTTCGGGTCATCGGTCTGAATCTCTTGCTGTCTTCGTTCTGGTCCTGCAAGAACCGAAAAACAGCGCAGTCCACATAAATCTGTGACATCATCGTACACAAACCAGACCGGTCTCCCAAAAAACGACATTCCAACATATCTGCTTTTTCAATTACGTATTGAGAAAAACATATTTTCTCCCAGATTGAAGTTGTTTTTTCATCACAAATACGTTTCCAATCAAAGTCCACAGAAGTCAGTTGGTTTGGGTCAAACACACACAGGACCTTCACTCAGGAGACTGCTGTTCACGTCCCGTGTGAGACCAAAAGTCTGTTATCTGAATTTACGTCCGGAACTTAAAGAACGTAACAAACGTTTTTTGTTTTTTTAAAACCTAACCATGATATTCTACTGAACTTAACCAAGTACTTTTGCTGCGTTTTTGTTTTGTTTTGTTTCAATTGACAAAGTTAACCATGTTCCATAAAATTGCGACCGTAATCCGAGAGAAACTACGTTTCCCTTGAAACGTATATGAGGATGCAGTTTATATTAAGAACAATTACTATCTCAGCAAAGAAGGGACTCGTTATTCCACATGCAATTGTGGAAAAATAATTGCTCTGACACACGTCTTTAAAGTCTCTCTGTACATATTGAAATAGCAGCGGGATGCAATGAGTCGACAATGATTATGCTAATAATAAAGAGCGACAGCTCAAAATGAGCTCCTCTTTGTTCTTCAGACTGTGTTTTTTAATCACAAATGTTCTCCTGTGGAGAGAGAGCCTTGGATCGTTGTTTGTCCAATCAGGTCTGTGTTCAGTCTCCTCTTCCTGAAGGTTTGGAAATAATGACCCACGAGCTTTTTATTTCATCACTATTCTCGTCGTATCACCCCCCCCCCCCCCCCCCCTTCATTCGTTCTGTCTTCACCTTGCAGCATCTCTCTCTATGATTCTCTATGATTCTCTATGATTCTCTTTGTCAAGTGTGTGAAACTGCTTGTGTGGTTAAAATAGAAGCCTTCGGATCGTCTCTCGGCGATGGTCCAGTTCTCGCTGCCCAGTACGTGATCAAGAGTCCTCGCAGGTGGAGCGGGATGTGTTCAGACTTATGATCCAGGAAAAGCAAACTGAGGAATTAATGGTCGTGACCCCTCCTTCCTTCACTTGTGCGTCTTTCAATAGGCTTTTTATTATCTATTTACTTGTTAACCATAATTAAATGAATGACAGCTGAATTCCATTTAGCTGCTTTGATATCTTGGTATCTTGCATGTCTCACTGGGACACTTGAATGGAAGGCAGCCATCGTTAGGCCTCTCTGCCTCTGTGTTCGCGTCAGTCTTACCGTCTAGAGCAGTGAGCAGGGCTTCTTCTTCACCTTGGTGGGCTGAGGACAGAGCACGGCCCGGATGGCCTCATCAAACACAGTCTTCAGGCCGCGCTGGGTCAGAGCCGAGCACTCCAGGTACTTCACTGAATCTGAGAAAGTGACAAACGTAAAGTGAGGTTTAGTAGGCTGAAGGAAACAAGCTGCAAGTGTCATCCAGCACATTAACGTTGTATGTAAACGGCACTTTTTGTGCTTCTGTCCACCTGGCTCATGAAAGTCCAATATTTATTCTGCTTTAAAAAAAGGCTGTTTAGCTGCTAATAGCTCCACTTTGCTTTTGTTTAGGAACTCATGTTTACAATGTTTACTGAGGTAATAAATCAAGAGAGAAGTAGAGTCATTTTCTCATAGACTTCTATACAACCAGAGGAGTCGCCCCCTGGTGGACACTAGAGAGAATGCAGCTTCAACACAAGAAACTTTTCAGACCCGGATAAATGAATACGTAAATCAACCGACATCAAGCGCAAACTATCCAAAATATCACATTGACCTCCATCCCAGTATCTTAGTTAAAAGGCAACACATTCCCGTCACAGAAGACCTGAGAGGAGCCCAGCAGCATCACTCACCTATCTCCTTGGCCAGAGCCAGGCCCTGCGGGTAGGTGATTGGTGCCAGCTTCTTGTCCTTCAGCTTCTCAATGGTTTCCTTCTCGTCCCTCAGATCCAGCTTGGTGCCCACCAGGATGATGGGGGTGGAGGGGCAGTGGTGGCGAACCTCCGGGTACCACTGGACAGAATCGAAAGGCGGACAAAATGAGAAGAGAGCAAAAAAGGGGGAATACACACAGGGAGGGATGAAGATAACGACGGCAGTGGGGGAAGACGAGAGGAGAAGGTTGGAGGCCGAAAGGATGGATGACGGAGTCAGCCTCGTTTTAATGAACTGTCACGAAATCTGAGAATGCAAAAATAAAAGTTATAGGTAATGAAACATGAGGACATGAGTGAGGCTTTCATCTTCAGACCTGTTCTGGCTGCTTCCACCTTCTTCTTTGGTTGTTATCTCTCATCCCAGACGGACACTATCTTCCCTTCTTTTTCCTCTGACCTCTAGTTTGCCTCTTCCTGCCCACCGTACGTCTCCCTTTCCCGACTTCTCTCTCTTTCTCGCTCTGCTCTTTACCTCTTCTATCCTCTCTTCGTCCATTTTCCTCAGTGAGGAAACGAGAGATGCTATCTGCTGAAAGAATTAGGTTCGGAGAAAGATTCTGTAAGCGCCCCAAAGTGACGGTTGTAGTTTTTGATTGGCAGATCTCAGCAGCTCAGTGGAGTAGTCTGCTCACACAAGCCAGCTGACCTGTGGGGATTATGGGAATCACTTGATGTAACGCACTGCTGCTTCTTTGAGCCAATTCTATTTCAACGTCGGTAAATTTAGCGTTGGTCGCTAAACCACACTTCAACACATCAAGTTAGTTTGACTCGAAGCTTCCTCTGAAGCGCCTTCGACTTGTCTTGAATGACCTCAGATCTGACTTGTACTTGAGTTGACTTAAGACTCGACTGTGACTTCTCCTCGATGACTTAAAGCTTGACTTTGACTTGTCTTACTGGACCTGACACTTGAGTTGGACCTATGTCGACTAACTTGGACTAACGGCAATATTCAGGCTGTCCTCATCCAGCTTCTATAGATACCTACAAAAAAGAATGCACCATAATTCATCCCACAGTCCAGCAAACACGGCTCTCCCACCTAAACCTGCCTTAACCTAACTAAGTAGTCTTTGTTTCCTGTGAAGATGGAAGTTTATTTTGAAATGTATGCATCGAACAAGTGGAAATGAACATGTGTTGCTGGTCTATCGTAGGAAAACGCACAAAAAAGTATCATACGAACCGTTGTATGAGGATACGTTACAACATTCCACCGTTAGCGACACGCTGTCGGATGGCAGCATGCGATTAACAGCCAGACAGGGTGGTTTGTGTGATCTGCTTTCTGCTTTACTTTTGATCCCGTATCTTGATGTAGATGAGAGATCTCATTTCCTTCTAACTCCATAAATATCTCTGAGCTTTCTCTGCAGTTGGTTGTGTCTCGTGTGATGTAGCACGGAGGGAATGCGACGTGGTTGGTGATGGATGGACATTGAGAAAACAGGATGCTGGTCATTCTCTACACGTCGTTGCACTTTAAAGGTGCCTCGCTGTCAACAGTTGTCGACCTCTCCACACACAAAGAAAGACCTACTGACACGGCTGAATGAAGGAATGTGAAGGGGAGTGTGAAGTCAATGAGCTATTTCTAATAGTGTGTGCATGCTTAAATGATTGTGAAGAGTCGGTGCCGGTTAAACATTGAGCTTCCTTGTGACGTCATGATCTAATCAATATTCCCGATGTTATGTCCTTTGTGACGTTGCATTGACGCTCTCATATGATATCTGCCGGGTTTGAAGAGAGGCGAGTGGTTCGGAGAGAAGCTCTGCTCTGGTTGGAGTACTCGTCCTCACGTCGTCGCAGCGAAAGGCAGAGCAGAATATTACTAACACCGAGAGAGCGCTTGACACAGGCTACACAGTGATTGACAGGTCTCTACCAGAGACGTGTGCTTACATGTTCAGTGTCCCCTGTAAACAGTTTCCGTTGTGTTGGGAGCTTCTTGCAGCACTTTTTCCAAATGCTGCCCACGTGTTGTTAAATAGTGTTCTTTCTATTTGCATGTGTTTGTTTGTTTTTGGTTTGCAGTGCTTTGAGCTCTCAGGGCCACCGTACTATCGGCACATTAAAGTCTTCACCGTCAGTGTTCAGTGGAGTCGTTCCCTTAAATTAGATGAATTCAATTATCTGTGACGGCCCAGAATCCAATTGTCTGTCAGACCAAATGTCAAACTGTTGCATTTTATTCATTCTCTCTGCAGAACCAGAGGCAGCTCTCTGCTCCTCTTCAAAACGTCTTTGTTCGATTATTGTTGTACGACTAAGACTGCTCTTTAAAGTCTGACTTTTTGTTTTCCTGCACACTCAAGTGAACCACCTCCGTCCGCCTGATTCGGCAAGAAGAGGCAACAACTAGATGATTGTTTTGTTTCTATTCATTAACCCCTTGTTGTTGCTACTTGAGTTCACAGACTAAAAATATGGATACAAATAATCTACAAATATGAATGTAGCTCAGAAAGGAGACTCACCTTGGCTCTGACGTTCTCGTAGGACGCCGGGCTCACCAGAGAGAAGCAGATGAGGAAAACATCCTACAAGGAGAGAGCATGAGATGAGACGGAGGCTGCATTTCACCTTGATGACTTATTGTACATAATAGAGCATCATGGACCTTTAGGTTCTGGTTAATTTGACCCCAAAATCTATTTTTAGTATGAGGACTTCCACGTAATTGTTCTTGTTTTACCACGAAACAAAAAAACTGTAATTGAAGGCTTTTTACATCAGTATGTAAATATGTGCTACATGGTGGAGTTTTGGTGGAGGTTGAGTTTGAGTTAGAAATCAGATTATGAAGTTGTAACGTGTGCGTTTTGTGTCAACACTATGAAGATCCAATGTTCTCTAAAGTGAAGCCGGTGCTGGAGTGAGTTAAAACCTGCGTGGGTGTGCGGGTGTGCTTCAGTGTGTGTGTGTGTGTGTGTACCGTCTGGGGGTAGGACAGTGGGCGGAGCCTGTCGTAGTCTTCCTGTCCAGCAGTATCCCAGAGGCCCAGGTTGACCGGCTTGCTGTCCACCATCACGTTGGCCGAGTAGTTGTCAAACCTGTGGGGAGCATGAAGGAGCACATGAAGGAGCACATGAAGGAGCACATGAAGGAGCACATGAAGGAGCACATGAAGGAGCACATGAAGGAGCACATGAAGGAGCACATGAAGGAGCACTCGCTTAATCGATACAACAATCAAGCAAACTGATTTATAAAAGCCATCACACCAAGCTAAGGTGTCACAGTTTTAGGTTTTATAAAGTGTTTTATTACAGAAAGAGTGTTTTAAGGTTTAGGATGATCAGAAATATGGCTTAAATAAAAAACAATGTTTACTTTCATGTTTAGCACAATAATCAGCTCATGAACCTAAACGGACTATTTATCGCCCGGTTCCAGTAATGATGCTTTTAAACGTGGCCTCTGTCTGTTTGCTGCTCTAGATTATAACATTTAAACAGCGCTGCCCTCGTGTGGTCACATTGGAGCACTGCAGTCTCATCCCTCAGCTTTGTGAATTCATCATAATAAAACTACATTTTATTTGTAGAGCACTTAACACCCAACACGTCGTTTACCTTCTCTGGACCTACTGTTCGGTTTTACTTCTCTTACTAAGTTTTTGTTCCGAACTTGCAGGCTGCTGCTCAGACCTGTCAGAGATCTACAGATGTACTGCAGTGTGTGTGTGTGTGTGTGTATTTATGTCTGCATAGTACAGTACATAGTACAGTACATAGTACAGTACACATAGTACCTCGTATACCTTCAGAGGGAGAACGCAGAGAGCAGCATACTCACACAGTAGGGATGTATTCCCCGGGGAACGCGTTGGTCGTGTAGCTGATGAGGAGACATGTTTTTCCCACAGCTCTGAATCACACAAGTCAAAAACACACAGAGTGAGACATGAAGACAATATCACTGAAGACAGACAGAGACTGAAGGACCCAATAGTAAATATAACAATATTACAATAAATAGAATACAGGTTTGGACATTCTGCATAATGAGTACTTTTACTGTTGGTACTTTAATTCCCTTGTGGACAAAATGAAAGAAGAATATTAAACCTGGCTTCATCAAATGTTCTGGTTTCTGTTCTGCAGATTTACGCAAATTCTTAAGTTGTCAACTGGAAAAAGTTTCATGTTGATATTTATCAGTTAAAATGTCGTTTCCCTTAAAGAGAAACGCTGACTGAAGGACGGAGCTTTGGTCCAGCTGCTCCTACAAAGCTTAAGAACAGACAACTGAGTCAACATATCTGTCTGTGATTAGGATGAACTGACCCCGAAACGTAAACAGGTGCAGCAAAAGTCAATTAAAGACTTTGTGACACTAAAATCTACATTTTTTAGATTAAAAACAAGTCTCTCGTCATATAAGGTGGCATTTTAAATGTGCTCAGCCCAGAACTAGATGACTCAATATGAGCAGCCCAGCTGCCAGCTAAGAACAGCTGTGTGTGTGTGTGTGTGTGTGTGTGTGTGTGTGTGTGTGTGTGTGAGAGATCATCTATCTTTGTGAGGACCAGGGGGAGCGTGACGACATGTTGTCGAGCTGTTTGAAGACTCAGACGTGGTTTTTACGTGTTTTTAAGGTGAGACTCTGGTTTTGGGCGGAATGTGAACGTCGGGGTTATCTATAGATTAAAAGAGAGACGTCTGCTCGGATCACGGAGAGCGTTTTGTCATGAAGTGTGTGTTTCGTGGCTGCGTGAGTCATAAAGGGAACTGATCTGTTTCAGAAGTTATTACTGAAAACAGGAACCAGCTAAACTACAAAACGTCAAGCTCTGATCTCGTCTCTTTCCTCTAAATCCGGTTGTCCGTCGTCTTTCCTGCACACATTAACTACCTGGTTTGAACTCTTTTATTCTCTTTGTGCATCCTTCTTATTCTTTCTTATTCGTCTCTCTTTGAATCTCGTAAACCATCACTGACATCGTGCTTCCTCTCATTCTACTCCATCTTACTTTGAGACTCCGCCCTGTCTCCCTCCACATGGTTTAGTCCAAAAAGGATGAAGAAGAAATGGAGTCTGATGGAGTGAAGCTTTAATGTGGGGCTCAGTTTGTATCAGTGGCTGTTTGATGTGAACTATCTTTAGTTCTTTTACCCTGAAACATCACTTCATTAAATACCTTAAAGGATGCTGACAACACAAAGTGGAACAGTGAAATTCATTTAGAAACAAGTCCCGCTGGAGGCTGGGAGACGTAGCTAAGCGCTAACAAGCTCTGAAACAATCCAGTCAGTCCAAGCAGCTTTCCAAACCTCTTTCTATTTTCTCTTCCCCGTGTCGTTCACTCCGCTCTGGCCTTTGCCTCTCAGGATCGGAGGACTTCAATTCATTTAGGAGTTGAAGAAGGATGAAAGCTGTCTGAGCTAGCCGCCGTTGAAGCGCGTTAGCTCGGCCGCTAACGTCCACACAGTTTATTCACAATCGACGCCTAACCATCTGCAGTTAGAATAGTTTTACTCTACTTTGTCGTCTACACTGCACCACACATTCACATGCTTGTTATAGCTCTCATCATTCCATCAAACGAAACATATTTCTAGGAGCCTTGTTCTGATTTATAACATATGTTCTTAAAGCCAGTCTGCCGTATTTTGATCTCCATTAGAATTTGAGATGCTGTAAAGTTCGGTGTGTTTGTGTTTACTGTCCGACAGGCCGCTGCTTGTCAAAGGTTCCCCGTAGAGTTCTAAACTGGTCGTAGCGCTGTGGGGCTGTTTCTCAGCGAGTTGTTTCCCGGTTTGCTCACGTTTGAGGAGTGACAGAATACACAGAATGTAATTAGGATAAAAACTGTAGTTACAGGCAGGGGCGTTTCAAGGATTCAAAGAAAGGGGGGGCTTAGCCCCAAGGGGAGGGGCATGTTTGCACGCGGCAATTGTTTTTGGGGCCCATGTGGGGCCGCGGATATCCATTGTTTCAGACAGTTCAATCAGAGAGAGTGTGATTTTGCTCTGTAGCTTTGCTTGCATTCAGTATATGATAACACAAGAGACAGAATTTGAGGGTCATAGTGAAATTTGACAACACAAATATGAACTTTTCTCAAATAAAGAATATCCGCGTCACTACCAAATCCTAATTCTTAAAGGGACCGCACACAATGGATGGAGAATGGACCTGACAGTGTCAACTTTACATCGTTCAGTATGATGAGAGGCTGTTGGATTGTAATTTGAAGGGAGAGAAAACATACAAATCAGAACGCACGCACAGATGTAGCATGTTAGAGTTATAAATAACGTGTCCATGTGAGAAACAATAGTTTAATTTAATGACATCACCAAAATAAAAATATTTTTTTTTCTTTTTTTTTTTTAAAGCCAATAATGCCAAATTATTAGGAGGGGCTGAATAACATTTGAGGGGGGCTTTAAAAACATGTTATAGTAAAGAACAATATATAATGTACTTCTAGACACACAACACTCACGACAGTCTCACGGCAGTTTGTGAAATAGTCACAAAAAGCCGTCTACGTACGGTTAGATAAAGGCAACAAAGCCTCACTTTGGGACACGCGGCGTCGGACACCGGTCTCATGGTTGAAAGTCTGTCGATATTTAGCACTGAATCACGAGCTCTGACCGTCGCCTTGTCACACGGATGCATTTCATTTGTGTGTCCACCACAACAAAAAGGATCCAGATGTGCTTCCCATTGGAGTCGTTTTTGTTTCTGTGTCCATGTACACAACTTTCTACAACCTGCCAGGACACTGAGCTGACACAGTGGCCTCTGATGTGAGTGGAGAAAAGGCTTTCATCGCGTGGAAGTTTCCCCGTTACATGGTTTGTTAAGAAGAAACGTAAAAACAACATCACAGCACAACTTCACCTCCCAGTTCACCAGGATCATTGTTTCTGCTGAGAGGCATCGCAGCGTGAAAAGACGGTTCATTGAAAGGAGCGAACGGCTTCGTGTTTCTGTTTCTGCAAACAAAACAGCGGACTAACCGGTTAATCTGATTGAATCTACATGAGAGCTGCTGCTGTTGATCAGGTAACACTGATAACACTGTTACACTGATTGTCATGATGGGATGACAACATTTGCACAGCTGGAAGGCAGCAGGTGAACTCCACCGTGACGTCGTTCCCCTTTTCTGCTCTGCATGCATCGTCTTTTTGGTTTTGACGAAATCCGGTATAGTTTCTGTGACACTGGGATTAGATTACTGACTACACTTCTTAAACAGGCGACTAGTATTTGTAGCATTTTTAAAATGCGCCTTCCGTTCCAGCAGAGGACGGGAAGAAGACAAAGACGAGTGGACGTGGTTGTAAATTGTGTTTTATGAGGAATGAAATGCACCCGATGTGTTTGTTAGGCCTCGAGGACTTCCATTGAACTGAACTGTTGTTGAAGCAGTCCATCGACCCTAAAGGCCAACACCGTAACAGGGCCCAGCACTCTGTGCAGACTTCCCCACAAACCTGAGACCAGCTTCCTCTTCTCTCTCTCTTTGTCAACAGAAGCTTAAATCCGTTTTTTTTTTACATCTGGTGTCGTCACACTTCAAGCAGACGTGTAGCTGCTGAGTTTCTCTTAAAAGAAGCTTCACAAGGTTCATCTTCTGTGTGAACTGGTGGAGCCTCAAACTCAAACTCAAAGGCGATGTTTGCAGCGTGATGCTACGCTACGCTACAGCTCATGGCAGAAATGAGTCACATCCCAGCCAGCTTCAACTGACAGCTTCTCGGCTCTCGTGAGGACAGAGTAGTTTCATCTCAGCGGGGGGGATTCTGAACTATTCTGTCTCAGTTTTACAAAACCGACAAATCACCACTCTAGTGAACGGCCGGGTGTGAAACTGGGTTATTGTCCTCGCATTGCTCTCGTTTCCTGGTTATTGCTGTCGGTGTTCTCTGCAGCTCTGCACCCATCTCTCTGTGTCAGCGCTGTGTTTTCAAAGACAACATTTCTTTGTGTGTTTTCCTACAAAAGTCCAGCAACACGTGTCAATTTACGCTCGTTCCAGGAAAACTTTTCAAAGTAAAAACTTCTGTCTTCACAGGAAACTCAGTTGTGTTTAGGAAACAAAACTACTTAATTATGTTTAGGAAAAGATGGTCATTTGGTTTGAAATAACTACGGAAGTGCCGTTACTGAAGTTACGTGACGAATAAATGAACAGGAGGAACTGACAGAAGGCTGTTTGTTGGACCCGTCCTCGCCTCCCTCCTGTGGGGGCTTCAGCAGTGTTTTTACTTCCTCCTTCAAGATTACGTGGAAAATATATGAAATGATTTTATAGGTATAGGACTGCTGGATGACACCAGCCTGATTAATTAGAACCCATGAGGTTGTAAAATATATTCAGATTATTTCCTCAGAATAATAATTAAATGTCACGACCTCATTAGAAGCCAAGATGTGTCACACATTTTCATTTACTTTGGCTCTGAACTACTTTAGATTTTAAATAACAGAGTAAAAGTGCTGACGTTCAACTTTAAGTGATTTTGACAAAAACAATCCTCTAAATTAAGTGAGTAAACACGGCCTTCTTCCATTTTCTCCAGAGTGGAACATGACGCCACATCTGCATTTTTAAATAACAGTAAAGTAAAGTAAGAGTGTTTGATGACTACAGACGATTACACTTAAAGACTAAACTGTTTGGGTCTCTGCAAAGTGAGATCCAAAAACATGCAGTTAACGCTGAGGCGTAACTCAAAAGCTTCATTATGATGACACCATGTTATATTAATTCTTTGGACAACGATGTGATATCTGCTGATAAATCTAAGTCACCATACGACTTCGATTCAATTCAGGCGCCTGCGATCGACAAGAGACGACGTCACATGACCCTTTAACACAAGCGGCTACATTTACATCAGCTCACAAAAGCAGCTAACACTGAGCTCTGTGGGGGGGGGGGGGGGGGGGGGGGGCTGTTGGATGGAAATGGGGACACGGACGTGTCATGGGAATTTCAAAATAAAAGGCGCATCTTTAAAGATGATGATGTGTGTCGACGTCTTCACTTTGTTTTTCGATCATATTGGCTCGTTGATCACTGAATTGATCGACAGATCGTTGCTCCCTATACTCACTATACTCACTATACTCACTATACTCACCTCCACCAACGAAGAAGAGATCTGTGACACTCTGACTCTGAGGTTTGGTTTGGTTTAAGCAAAATAGGTTAAAAATCACAGTTTGTGTTAGAACTTTGTTAAGATGAGCAGCTTTGTCGTCACGATTACAATAATAAACACTCGACTACGTTGTGATTCTTGTGATCATGAACGTGTTCACCGCTAAAACAAAGCTGACCGTCATAGACGCTGTTTAATATCGATTTAGTGCGTTAAAGTCGACCAAACTTTCCAGTTAGTTACATGTTGGGTCTCCGACCTTCTTCACTCTTCAGTTCAAAATCACAGAGTCACATTCAACACACACACACACACACACACACACCAGGAAATGTAACCTGTGAACATTTGACTTTATCTAACTTCAGCTTCTGCACTTCCGCTCCACCCCCCCCCCCCCCCCCCCCCCCATCCTGACAGCCGGCCCTTCTGCCGCACCTTGAAGAAGAAGTGAGTCTCTGATGTTGCAGACGACACATTGTCCAAACTTGTTCAGGGTTTAGACCCGACAAATTCTGCATTTCTTTCCAACACTAGAGAGTGTAACGTTGCCCAACTTTAACATGAAAACTCTCTTCCTGTCTACTTGCGTCTCTTCTGAGCCGCTCTTCTTTTAGGGTTATTTCTTGTGTTCCCATCTGCAGTGAGCAGTGTGTGCTCGCTGCAGCACAGCATGTCCCTGCATGCCGCGGCCTGCAGCGTCCAGCTCTGAACCAGCGCTGTCAAAACACACACGAGACACTTCAACGAGTTTAACAGCAGCCTCACGTTAGCTCGAACGAACGCCACATCACACAGACGCATCACTGCGGAAGTTTGACACAACTGTGACTCGAGGCTCTTCAGGTCGTGTGAACATCTTTTGAATATTTCTATCAAATGAATCCTGAGCCTGAGGGCCAAACGTCCCCCGGCATGCATCAGCTGGGTCAACACCTCTTAAGTTACAACAATGTAAAAAGTAAAAGAATAATGGCGTACCCATCTCCCACGACCACACATTTGATAGCCTGCATCCTGTTCCGCTCAGCTTCGCCTGCGCTCTTCACTGTGACACTCAACGGTCTCGCAGACGCAGATCAGCATGCAAGTACAGGAAATTGTTGCACCCCTCCCTCCCTCCCTCCCTCCCTCCCCTTCTTTCTCAGCTTCTCTTCCTTCATTTTTGCACCAATCTCTTTTCTTCTTCTTCCTCTTAAACAACGGAACTTGTGCAAGCGGCGCGTAAACGGTCCAGCTAAATGATATCAAGTGTTGAATGACGGAGAAAAAGACCGCTGCAATAAATAAGGAGTGTGAAACAGCCAAGAAGTGTTTTAACAGGCGGAAGATGCAGAAACAATAAAACGGGGCTTTATTTGACACTTCCTCTTACCCCACCCACACACACACACACACACACACACACACACACACACACACACACACACATTACACTAAATACACACACACACACACACACACACACATTCAACTAAATACACACACACACACACATTAAACTAAATACACACACACACATTAAACTAAATACACACACACACATTAAACTAAATACACACACACACACACACACACACACACATTTTTTCAATTTGAAATGTGATAAAAAAGGAAATTAACAGAAATAATTCAGTATTACACAAAAAACACTACTACTAGTACTAATACTACTACTACTGCTACATACACATCAAACACACACACACACAAACTATTTGGTTAAAGTGGAATAAGTTTAATTTGTAACGTGAAGTATCACACAAATACTACTACTACTAATACTATACTATTACTACTACTACTACTACTACTGCTACTACTGCTACTACTACTACTAATGGTACGCCTGCTACTGTAACACACATTTGTAGACTAGTTCAGACTTTAAGTGAAGTTTGATTGTAGTTTGTAAAGTGATAGAAAATGAGAAACACAGCACATCTCCACACTCATGGTCATATAAATATTGATATCTGTGACCTCCCTTTCTCACCACTAGATGACACTTCAGCATCATTTTTCTTAATGATTTTCACGCTCAGAACTCTGAGCAGAGGAGCAGTTAGAAATATTCACCTTTGCGTATTACTTATACGTTTTGTAATATTCCTAATCTTTAGTGCGGTTGTGTTCATAATTTAATATTTCTGCGGATCGTCTGCAGCAGCATCTGTAACACAGAACAGGGATGCTGAGTCCGAACACAGGTTTTCAGATGTTACTGTCACAAGTCCGAGTTACAACAACACAATGACACAAGAAGGAGTGGGATATCATTTTCAAAATAAAAGTCTCATCCGTTAAAGCATCAAGTGACGAATATATTTCTGTCACAATAACAATAAGCCTTGTGACGAGCTTCTTTCTAAACGCACTTCCTGGTCGGTCTTTGTGCAATTGAGTTTCATCGTCCAACCAAATTTCTCCGTCACAAAATGTAATATTCAAAAAGCAGATTACAAAACTGTGTTATTGTTGTTGTTTTATGGTGGAAAGCTGCTTCCTCTTTTGTCAACGTCTTCGTTCAACCTACAGTTTCATTTTTTATTCATTACAGGTCAACATAATCAGTCCTGACCATGTTGTAGAGGTCTGTCATGTTTAATGAAGGAGTGTGTAAGCCTTGGAGGGGTTTTATTTTGAAGGCCTGCTCTACTTGCCCCTCTGTCTGTGTGGTGTTGTGATGGAGAGGTGGGGTTTAAAAAGAGCATCTGCTTCATTCAAGCGTTACTGCTCTGTGTGTCGGGGTGGTCGTCACGCTTTAACTGCTTTGATATTGACAATTCTTGATTAATCTTCTCGGATATAAATGACTGATTGTCAAATGGGTAAGACCTGTTTCACTCTCCTCTGTTTTTATTGCTGGTTCTCATATTTCATATTTCATATTTCATATTTTTTCCTCATAAGTCTAAAACAACTTTATTGATAAGGTTGAAGCTGAGGCGTAAGGATTTGATTCATGACATTATGAACTGTGTTATTAATGTGTTACGAGGTATTTAACGAGCCTGTCTTTAACTGGACAATGAACTTCATCTTTGAGCCCTAAGTTGTGCTCATCAACACACTGGGGCTCTCGACACAGAGTGGACAAAACAACTGTGAAAGTTTTATCTTAAATAAGTTACGTTACCAGTTTACAAACAGCCGTGGAACAGAATTATATTCAGAATGAATTTGAGTCTTTCTTGTGTTGATGGTGCACAGTTGTCACAGTCTGACACAATGCACATGGCGGACAGCTGAGATGGGGAAGAGACGGCCACACTCAGAGCTCACAGGACGTCCACACCGCTGACAGCAACACAAACACAGAAGTTGCTCTCTTTAGTTGGACGTCTAAACTCTCCGCCTCTAAAGCGTGAAGATATTTACTGTATCTGCACAGTTACTTTATAAGAATGAAGCTCAAAGCTTTAAGAATAAAATCTAAGTGACGTAAATGAAGGGTTGGACGTCAGCGTTGTTGCACAAGGTGTGCAGAGGAAGGGCGGGGAAGTGGAAGTGCTGCGGACAGATGACGAACGTCAAACAGATCTCTGCAGGAAGTGCTACCTTTCTGTTAACTTTACATCCTAAGAAGAGTTGTTTCTCACTGAGGGAGCCATCTTTTACTCACATGCTGGTGTCTCAGCCTGCGTGAAACTAACGTGAAACACACTCTGTTGTGTTGACTGTGAAATCTTCGACGCTGACGAGAAGTGACATTTATACGACTTCTGTTTTTGTCTTGTTTTTGTGGGAAGCGCTCTCTGCTCGCTGAAGGTCAAATCGGCCTCTGAACTGCTTTTCTACATGCAACAGCTGATTGTCTTCAAAATAAAGTAGTGAAGAGAGAGTTGTAAGAATGTTACTTGCAGCCTCACCTGCTCCGGTCCAGCAGGAAACAAATGCATCATCCGACCACGAGGGTCAGACCTGCTCGCGTGTGACGGTGTTCAAGCCAATCGAGAGAAACTCAATAGAGTTCATGTATAAACTATTTAAAGTATATTTAAGTACTATTCTCATACAACTACCGTGAAAACAAATGGTAGCAAATGAACACATAAATACAAATAAAGACAGAAAATTGTTCTAAGATCAATTTCAAAATGGGAAAGTTTGAAATCTGAGAGGAAAATATAAGTTTTGAAGGGAAAAACCTCCAAATTCCAAACCTCCAAGTGATGGATGCATTACATCACCTCAAGTAGAGTTCACTGAGCAATCTTTGTATTTTAGGAAGTAGTTCCTCCACAGAGCCTGTTAGCTTTGTTTGAATATTTATTTGCATTCTCGCGTCCTTTTCCCGAGAAATGTATCCGTGGTTATATTTAGCGGCGACCACACCACCTGTCTCACGCCTCTTCCAGAGAAGTCTCTCTTTGTAGTGCTGTGGTTGATATATGAAATATACATGTGTGTGTGTGTGTGTGTGGATTTATTCAAATGATTATACCCGTGAAGTGATCTGTGAAGTGACAGAGTGAAGCTGACTCATGCATGGCGTTAACATTTCCTCTGCTTTACAAAGAGCACCAAACTAAAGACACGTGACTAGAACGTCACCGCTGCAGACAGAGCTCCAGTGTGTTTCCACAGACCTGCCGACATCTGCAGAAAAGCTTTCAATAGATGATTAAACCATCAAAGTAGATTACGTCATCGTTTTAACTGAGTGTCCTGATGTGACGGAAGTTGTGTGGCCGGAAATCTGAGTCCCTGAGATCCTGTTTGACGGATTCGTTCCTATTTTTTGTACAGTTTCCTCAGATTTTACAGCAGACGAGAAGATGGAGATCGAGAGCATCAAGACGTATAAGAAAGCCCTTCTGGATGATATCCAGGTACACACACACACACACACACACACACACACACACACACACAGAAAATATATGTTTCCTAAATAATGTTTAATGTAAAAATCACTGGGGAAGGTGTCCTCCTCCTAATATTGAGGAGACAAATATTAAAGCCTTTTCTTTCATCCTGTGCAGAAGTTAAAGATGGAGATAGACACCATCATGGCGGATGTACTCAGCTTTGAGTCTGGAGAGGAAAAGTGAGTTTTACTCCGGGGGGGGGGGGGGGGAATCCCCACAGCAACCTTTCTGTTTATAGAACTCCCACTTAATGCTCCTACTTAACTTTTCAATGTCACGCATGTTTCAGTTTCAGTTGCTGTACAACAACTTTCACCCACCTCCATGTACTCAGAGGATTTAGAGAGTTCGGTCTATTTAACTTCCATATTGTCTTCTTTCAGACGAGAGGAAATAAAACGTTTATTTTGCTACTTTGTCTGTTTACGTCTGTAGATTTCTCCTGAATCCACCAAAAGTTGCCATGACATATTGCCTCATTTGCATATTTAATCATAACATTTCAGAAAACTTGTAATACAACAATTAATTGTCTTGATGTTAAATATTAACCGGGGAAGTTTCATGGTGATTTCTATTCATTATTATCTTCTAAGCTCTTCACCTGGAGTGTTTCTCCTGAGAGGTACTTGACTTTCAGATCAGTCTTCGTTCTAATCGTCTCTTTTTGAACATTCAGCCAGCGATGGCGCGCTCATGCTTTATAGTGACTGTAACTCTAAACGCCATCCAACACCAACACCACCTTTAAGCTTGTCCAATCAAATCCCCTCCACACAAAATGAAACACAAGTGCATCGGTGATATCGGTATTCTCGTCTAACGCTCATCAAGAAAGCAAATAAGTATTTTATATATATATCTGTGACTGTACGGCTACATTTGAGCACCTCAACTAATATTGTGTTAAAATCTTGCCTCTCGAACCATTTTGATCTGTAAACATACTACAGCAAGCTAATAGTGCTAGTTGTTATTGTAACATGTCAGCCAGTTAGATAATAATACATTTATTACTGCTGATAAGCTATATATATAGATGGTGGTGTACTTTCCCTGACGTCTAACATTAGCATCACCCACTTCACAAACCGAAAAGTGAAGATTATTTTTAGTTTAAACTAATGGATCGTTATGATTCTCATATCAACAGTGAAATGTTTGTATATCTCCATACTGTCAAAATATAGATTATGTAGAATTACCTCAAAACCAAGTATTTTGATTGATACCAGTCATGTGATGTTGTTGCTATTCAACGATTGAAATGAAAATGATCTCTATCGAACTATTTTACGAAGCCTTTGGACAGAACTCCTCAGTATTATGTAACTTTTAATACAGACGTAAGATATAGAACGGAGAACGGACGTTGTTTGGCCGAGGCTGGTGGTAAATAAGTAACTAAATGACTAACATGACCGCTAGTGAATGTAATGTGTAGCTTCTCACTACAGTTCAACCATCTCAAGACTTCTGCTTACAAATCATTTACTTTTGAGGAGAATTGGCCGTCTGACAGAACTGCTTCATAGAATAGAAACGTGAAGCAGTCTTTGATTACAATGAGTCACTACTTATGATGGTTGTTGCTTTTGTGTTGCTTTCTCTGCAGCAAGACCCCCGAGAAGAGCAAACAGTTCTCAAACGGGAAGAAGAAATTCAACATGGACCCCAAAAAGGTGAGCTCAGGAGTGTGTGAACGTCTCGCGCTCGGTGAAAAATGACTTCTTGCTATTCTTGTGTTGAGCTTTATCGTCTCTGAGGACTTCCTCTCACTGCACCACAGCGGAGCTGCAGTGAGCGTGATGCAGGTCCACACGACACTTTCTGTGGTTTGTTCAGCAGCACCTCAAACAAACAAATACAAAGTAAAAGACTTCACGTGAAGCTTGAATTCCTATTTTAAGATTTCAGCGAAATAAAACGCTTTCATCTCTGGTTTCCTTCTGTTACATTCTGCTTCTGTGCTCGTATGGTTTGTTTTTAGATTTTAGTTCAATAATCTGGATCTCAATCTTCAGGAGACAATCACAACCTCATAGAGCATAAAAAGCTTGAGCCCATGTCACAGATCCTGGCCTCCTGACTCTGGCTCCCTGATGCTTTTACAATTTATTCTTCAGATATTATTGATTATGTAGAAAGCCCTGAGAGGCATCGCCCCAAGTTATTTATCAGATCCCCGATTGCCCCGTGTCCCTGCTCACACCCCGAGGGCCTTTAGGATGAGATGAGATGAGATAAAACTAGATAAGATCCTTTATTCATCCCACAGCGGGGAATTTGCAAACGAACAAACAAGAGACATAAGTAAACATATAAAAACAGAATAAGTATAATAAATAACGAATCACACGGTAAAGGTATAATAAATTAAAAAACAAAACAACATAAAAAACAACTAAAATAAGATATAATCGGACTGAACGGTTGTTTATATTGCACAGATTGTCACACAGTGGATACATTGAGATACATATTGTACATAATCTACATAATTACAGATACATATTGTACATAATCTACATAATTACAGATACATATTGCACCGGTCCTTGTTGTGAGTCCAGATTCTTCCACAAAGGAGTCTTTGCATTCAGAGTCTGGAGATCAGGGCTGCAAACTCTGAGTCGGCTTCTTTTAGAGATCATCCTTGTCTTGTTTTTATTTTTTTGATTTCTATAACAAATGTATTTTTACTCATCCTTTTCCTCTCCGAACGCTGTGATGGAGGAGAAAGAGGAAGAGAAAATGGTTTTAAGGAATTAGGATTACAGAAGCTGCGAGTTTGCACGGTCGTACCAACCGGAGATGAGCTCATTATGAAACTCAACACATTTAACCACCAAGCCAGTAGGCACTGTGTGTGTGTGTGTGTGTGTGTGTGTGTGTGTGTGTGTGTGTGTGTTTAAGCACTATGTCATAATTTAAACGTGTTAATTATCTGTGCAAGTTTAGCCGTATGTGCAATTCAACAAAACAGAAGATAACGTGGAAGTAGGAATATAAACCTCCAGTAAACTAACATGTGTGTGTGTGTGTGTGTGTGTGTGTGTGTGTGTGTGTGTGTGTGTGTGTGTGTATTGGCCTGCAGGGCATGAACTACCTGGTGGGGAATAAGCTGCTGGAAGGAGGTGCTCAGTCCATCGCTGAGTTCCTCTACAAGGAGGAGGGACTCAACAAAACAGCCATTGGAGAATTTCTTGGAGAAAGGTGAGGAAGAGGAGGAGGATGATAAGGACAATGGCGAAGAGTAGCAAGTAGGAAGAACGTAAAAAGGAGGAGGGAGGGAGGGAGGACACTGAAAGGTAGAAAGAAAATGAAAAGGTAGATAAAGAAGAAGGAAGAGATTGATGATGGGACGAAAGAAAAGCAAAGAATTAATGAGAGAGAGATGAAGAAAGAGAAGTGGAAGAGCTTTGAGGACCGGTTCCAACAGAACAAGTGAATACCTTCCTCTGTTCATGTGTATGCCCTCCCCCCCTCCTCTGTCCCACAGGGAGGAACTCCACCTCCAGACCCTGAAGGCCTTTGTGGAGCTGCACGAGTTCTCCGACCTCAACCTGGTCCAAGCCCTCAGGTCAGATCCCTCTCATCTTCATTCCCGTCTCATCTACGCTGACACACAGAGCCTCAATGGAATAACTTAAATGTTAAGAAAGAGGGAACAAGAGCGAAGCAGTGCTTGATAATAGAAAAGGGTTTACTCGTCAGTGAGTGAGTGAGTACAGTACAAACACAAAGCCTGCATCACAAACTGGTGGTGTGGAGTCTGAAACATTGCCAACCCAGTCTGAAGAAAGTGTTGGCACTTGACGTTGAATATCGATGTGTCTGAACCAAAAATATGTTTCATAAATACGTTTCATATCAGCCTGGTATCACGCTTGCAGAAACGCACAATGCCACGAGGCTAACGTTGTGAAACGATGGGTTAGGTTTAGGAACAAAAAAACTCCTCGGTTCAGTTTAGAAAAAAAGATCACGGTTTGTGTAACAACAGATTAAATAATAACCGTCACAAGCAGACTATCTCATGCAGCATTAAGTAGTAACAATAACATTGACTGTTAGTATCACACAGGACAAGACACTCAGGTCTTCTGAGTGAAAGTCCTGTTTCTTTGACCCATCCACCACCTCCACGACCATCAACCCTCAATTATTATACCACGTAGCAGTTTATATCTGAGTGAATGCGTCATCATTCAACATATCCGTGGTTTACAGCTGACTGTGATGAACAGGCACTTAGAAAGTGCACTTAGGGAGGAGGGTGGATCAAACAAACACAGGACTTTCACTCAGGAGACAGATGTTCATGTCCCATGTGAAACAAAAAGTCAAAGTTGGCTAATTTTAACTTTTGTACGTTACTTTATTAATGTTACAAACACACTTATTTAAACCCAAACCTTGATCTTTTCCTCCTGAACGTTATTGCGTTACCTGACTGGAAAGACGAGGAATGAGAGTCTGTAACCATTACTGCTATCTAACGTGGAGAATTAATGACAACACTTTCTGTGTGTTTGTATGTATGTGAGTAAATGTTAGCATTATCACAGTAAGTCATGCTAACAATCTGTCGTACTCGTCACTTTGGAAACTGCCGCCAATGCTCACGCACTCAGTTCACAAACCTAAATATATGAAACATGTATATACGTTACATGCAGAGGTTTATGTTATTCTGGTGTTTCTGTGACAGACAGTTCCTGTGGAGTTTCCGTCTGCCCGGTGAAGCCCAGAAGATCGACCGCATGATGGAGGCTTTCGCCACGCGCTACTGTGACTGCAACACTCATGTCTTCCAGTCGACCGGTGAGCTTTGCTAAATATGCATCTGTCCACTTCCTCTCTGGGCTGCATATGTGTGTTTGTGAAAACATGTGTTTGTGTGTGGGGATGTGTTTAAATGGCCACATCTCTGTTTGCCTCTCTGACTTTCACTGACTTTTTTTGTCTCTCTTTACTGATTCTGTATTAATGTAAACTACATGACTTCTACATGATGAACATTATGTTGCTGTCTTTAATTCTTTGTGTGTGTACGTCCTCCTCTGTAACACCAGACACGTGCTACATCCTGTCCTTTGCCATCATCATGCTCAACACCAGCCTCCACAACCCCAATGTGAAGGACAAGACCACTCTGGAGCGTTTCATCTCCATGAACAGAGGCATCAACAACGGAGAGGATCTACCCAACGACCTGCTATCGGTGAGAACCTCTGGCCAATCACAGGAAGAAAATTGGACACGTATTTGTTTTCCTTCAGGCATTAGAGGACTCAGTCCAATACATGATACAAGGCCCAATGTATTTAAAGGATAGGTTCACAATTTTTCAAGTCTGTTTCAAACAAAAGTCGGATGCACACATGTCTTATACACACCTACTTTATAGAAAAAATGTTGGCATTGTGCGTTTCTGCAAACCGAATCGATACGTTGAATTTTGAGATTTTTTAACCAAAAATGTGTTTCATATCAGTCTCGTATCACGCTTGCAGAAACGCACAATGTGGTTAAATGATAAGTTAGGTTAAAGAAACAAAAGTAACGTAACAACGTATCAATATACTGTAACGTAGTAACGTAGTAACATGCCGTAACGAGACGTAACAACGAGACGTAACAACGAGACGTAACAACGAGACGTAACAACGAGACGTAACAACGAGACGTAACAACGAGACGTAGCGAGACGTAACAATGAGACGTAACAACGAGACGTAACAATGAGACGTAACAACGAGACGTAACAACGAAAGACATGCCATACTCTTTGTGGGAGGTCAGAGCCTCATATAAAAATTTAAATGTAAAATAATAATACCACTATCTCACAATCACCACATCATCTGTAACAGAAACTTACATACTTGACCACGTTCAGGTCGTTCTCAGGCCCAATTTTCCACCTGCAGATCAGTCACAACGAACATTCGTCGGCAGAAGGAAACATTTAACAGAGTCCCAGACGGTGGGCTGGTGTGACATTAAATATGTGTGAATGTCCCACTCTCACGAAAGAACAACTGAGTCATTGTCACTCATAACTAAAACACACACACACTTGTGTTTGTGCTTTTGTGATTTCCTCTGATTGGTGTTCAGGCTTTAGCTCCCAATTTATGTTCATCGTATGGTACAAGACGTTAAATGGTAGCAAATATTCATGTTTTCTTTTTTCTACCTATTTATCTTATATCTTCTCAGAAACTGTATGACAGCATTCGCAACGAGCCTTTCAAAATCCCAGAGGATGATGGGAATGATCTGACTCACACCTTCTTCAACCCTGACAGAGAAGGCTGGCTCCTCAAACTTGGTAAAATATCTGTATGACTAATTATGAGTAATTTGGGTATTATTAAATAGCTAATCATCAAAATCTCTATGACACATGAGTAGGTTTAAATGTGCTCTGTGTTGCTATGCTACATTAAATCTAACTAAGCTGCAACATAAGACTAAGAACAGGAAAGTACAGAGGAAGCAGTCAGACAATGACACAATAATGGAGTACACCCTCGTGTGTTTGCAAGCAAACCACTGGTGTTGCAGAAGGTTGACTTCAAAGAGGTGACCTTTTGGTCAGCTTGTTGTAAAGTTACACAAACTCTCCTCAGTTTCCACTGACAACTGACAGCACAACAAATAACTGCTTACAAATGTCTTTATTTTGTGCGTTCTCTGTATTTCAGGAGGTCGGGTGAAGACGTGGAAGAGGCGATGGTTCATTCTGACTGACAACTGCCTCTACTACTTTGAGTTCACTACTGTAAGGCTCCCACACTAAATCTCATCCACTCCACCCCTCTTTACCATAGACACAATTTTGTCTTTTAGGGGGGGCAGAGTATCTTTAGTCAACAGTCGATGCCACATAGAAGTGGGATACATCATCTAAAAGCTGCAGCTAAACAGTGTGTGCCAAGTTGTGCTCGACATAAATCATGAATTATAAAATCATTAATAATTGTTTAAAATAGATTGTGAAAGAGCTTAGAACATTATTGTGGAATTATATGATGGCCATTCCCATAACCTATTATGTCTCAAAAGATGATGCACCAATTGTTGTGTTGATACCATTTATACACAGATTTAGTGCTACATTTGAAAATGTTTCCCCCCCTTTGAGAATTGATAAAAATTATCAAATATCCCTTCAAAATGCCACATAAAGACACCAAGATCTTTGGACACAGCATAGAAAAGGTCGTTCCGGTGATCAGATGGTGAGCTGGAAACTGCTCAGAAATTTTACCCGCCTTTGTACCCTGCTGATGGATCCATCATCTGACCCAGTCCGTCTCATTTTAATCTGTCTGCAGGATAAAGAGCCCCGAGGAATCATCCCTCTGGAGAACCTGTGTGTGAGAGAAGTGCCATATCCCCGCAAACCGGTACGATATTGTCAGCTGACACGTTTACAAGCTTGTTGTATCGTATTGAAGAGTGGACCGTCCTGTGGATGTAACGCTTAAATCAGATCAATAGATTTTGGATTCATAGAGTAATCGTCGCATATATCTGGTGTCGTCTAGTACTGTCTGGAGCTGTACAACCCCAACAGCCGAGGGCAGAAGATCAAGGCGTGTAAAACAGAGACGGACGGCAGAGTGGTGGAGGGGAAGCACCAGTCATACACCATCTGTGCTGCCGGCGCAGAGGAGAGAGACTCCTGGATCGAGGCCATCAGGTCAGACCACAAACACATTTTATACACAAATAGCAGCATTGCACAGGAACATTCGAATATATTGTGTAACAACACATGCAAGTGTCCCCATAGTCCTGTTTGTTTGTATTACTATACTTGTGACGTCCGCTATTACATAAGTTATTTTCCTAAACATTTTTACATCTAACCTTAAAGAGTAACTCTCCAGTAGATCAACCTATATTTAGTTTTTGTGGTGAGGCAAAACGTCCTCACAACGTCCTAACAATGCAATCGGTCCTCATGAAGACAGTATTATGAGCCCACACACACACACACGCACTAATAAAGCTGCATTCGCCTCTGTATAATGGTGCTCTTTACTTCCAACAGAGCGAGTATCACCAAGGATCCGTTCTACGACTTGGTGTCGGTCCGTAAGAAGAAGGTGATAAACCAAGCTCCTCAGGACTGAGTGGTCTGGCGCCCCCTATGGACATTTAAAATAGTGCACCACAGTGGTGCTTAAGTTGTATTAAACACCCTGCAATACAAGTGAGCGAGGACACTGGAGGCCAGACACTGACGGTGGTCGTCTAGGCTAAAAGAGACTTCTCTTTCCACTTCTCTTTTTACAGGCTGAGCTAAACAGTGTCAAGGGTGAAAACGTTGACTCATTTTTGCTGCTCACACTTTCAGCGCAACAAGCCACAATAATTTGTTGATATATCTTCTGCAACGAGAACTTGATTTTCGGTTGATATCTGCCTGCTCCACAAGATTTAGTTTCCAGGATCAGGAAGACAAATTAAGCATGTGACGCCCCAGCAGAGCTACTGTACGCTACAAAAAGGGAAGATGTTTCTGAGCTTCCTAACACATGTCATAAGGCTTAAAGGCAGTAAAAAGGCGTGAAAAGAGAGCTCTACATCATACGCTACTGTTCCGGTTAGGTGTCATTTGAGGGCGGTTGCCCATGCTTCATTTTGTAAATACAGATATATTTACTCACATAAAACCACTCTTTTGATTTTATTGCAATTTGTACAGTGTATTATATGAAAGAAATGTTTTAGCTATACCTTTTATTGTGTCAGTTTGTTACGTTCTCTTGACTTAATTGATGAAAAGTATTCTACAGCTTGTTGACGTGAGAGACTGGATCCTGTTTTCGGTTTAAAGAGCAAATTGACAGCTGTGTTTCTGGGTGAACGCTTTCTGAAACCATCCGACCACACCTCGTTTTTTCTCATATGTACAGTGCGTGTGTGTGTTTGAATGCTGATGTGCTTCTTTAAGGGTGAAACATCTAAACCACCTTTGTGGTTCAGAAACAAAATAAAATAAAATGTAAATTAATAAAAATCGTTTTATCATTTTTACTGCACTAACACGTTATGAACCGCGTCCTCTGGCCTTCTTCATTTGATCAATTATCATGTAGCGTAAACATATTGTCCTTGACATCATATATGTTTTAGATGATTAAAACCTGAATTTGGTTACACAGGTAACATGTTTTAGACATCTGGTTTGTATCAACAGCATTAAATGATTATATTTCAGTGTGAGGCGGGTCCAGACTTTATTGAAAAAAATCTATCAATTGCTAATAAAACAAGTCATAACAACTATATATATATATATATATATATTCACCTGACAATAACGATGTATTTATTGTAAACTTCATGGTTTCATTTGTTTAATCATTCAGCAACTGTTCTGCTTTAGGATGAACATTAAGATGCGATTCTCACAGGAAATATATCTTCATGCCTGCTGTGTGTCACTAAAACTAGTCTAAAAACGAGTCAACGCCTCTTCCTACTGCAGCTCTGACTTCCTGTTTTAGTGTTGCACCACATCCCCCCCCCCCCCTCACCCCCCCCCCCCCCCCCCCCCCCCCCTCAACTCAGCCCTGAGTTCCTATCAGGTCTGCAGTTCCTCTCTGAGGTCTGAGCTGTGAGCACACGCCCAGAGAAGAGAGGCAGGGGTGGCAGCTAGCGGTAGGTTTTTGCAGCGCAATCATCACTTTTCCATCTGAAATGTTGCATTACTGGGTCTCACCACCAGGTGGAGCCATCTCCAAAGTGATGCCTCGTGTTTGAAATGACATGAATTCAAAATAAATGAAAAACAGTTAGAATTTCAATGAAAATAAATGATTAGGTTTGTTTTCAGACTACAATTGATGGACAATCTTAACCATTTATTGAACACACTGTAGAAGAGATCCCACGACTTCAAAGTATGGCAAAAGCACATTGAAATAAACACTGTGCAATATTATTTCACAGATAATTGACAACAAAGAATACAGAACAGTATTGCACACATATAAAGGCCCACAGTACCTCATCACTAGATAGATCATTGTAAAACCTTCCTTTGGTTTGGTTTTGTATGGTAGGAGAGTCAGACAGAGACAGAAGAGAAATCAAGGCCTCACGATGTCCTGCTTTAGGTTTCTCAGAGAGGGTCTGACCCATCTTTGATCATTGCCCTGCTGGTCTGGACTTGACCTCAGATAAAGGCTTCCTTTAAATGCCCTTGTCCCTGAACACCTCCTCTGTTTGCAGAAATAAAAACCCAAGTTTAACCAACATTCAGCGACTATCTCATTAACCCTCTCTGCACCCCACCAGGGCAACATGTATCCCTGAGCATATTGATTATTGACTTCCACTTTAAATCGTGCACCAAACAGGAAAACTGCACGAGTCAGTGCAGCAAGAACTGTGCATTCATTTGGTCTTCCTGTAAGGCGCCGGACAGAGTACGTGCAACATTGCACAGTGAGAGGTGAGTGTAACGGAAGTCACTTTGTAATCCTCTTTATGAATGTAGTCCGCTCTGTAGTTCACCTCAGGACACGCTGCATTGTTTTGCTTGACGACGACCCTGAACACCTTTGAGAAAAACAACAACAGTGACATTATTAGAAAGATCGCTGAGATAAACGAGATAATTGTGAGGAATTCATGAGTCAGGATCCATAGAGGATGTCTCTAGGCATGTTACCACTATATTATATTATATAGAAGAAGTTCTGATACCACGTTGTCCTCCTCGATACCAAGTACCTCCGCTAGCACCTTCCTGATAAGGTACTGAGCATGTGCAACTCTCAGCAGAGATGGGTAAAATTTTGGACGCATCGATCGTCTTTTTCCGGAGATGATGATGGAAGTCGCTAACGAGTGAGCCGTCTCGCTTCCATCCCATCTCTGTTGAGGGTTGTACATGTAAAGGTACCGATCGGGCAGGATGTCCGGATCACTGGCGAGCGACATGTTGTTTTTCCTAAGTAGTGTAAATCTGATAAATGATATGATAACGTGATATTGGATCGGTGCATAGACTCGTGTACTCGCCGATAACGATCCAGAATTGTAGACATATGAGAGGAAAAGACAACTTGTGACCCACTGTTGTAAATGTATATAGATTATGACCGAGCTAAGGAGTATTTCTTTCTACATTAAAGATAAAAATGCAATGTTCTCCCTTTCTATCCTGCTAATTGTCTGATTGTGGTTGTGAACCACTGGATTAGTTTGTTTATTCTGGAGCACTTTATTCCTGACTTACCCTCATTTTCCTGTGCTGTGTTGATCGTTTGCTCAGAGTGTGTCCTCTGGCCCAGTTTAGGTAGCTTTATAGTCCTCCTTTTGGGTGGAGATTTCACGATAACCTCAAAGTTGTCCTCGTTCTCATCCGTCCTATTGGTCTCTCCTGGTGAAGGCTGCACACTGCCCGTCCCAAGGTTGTCCAAAATTTCCTTACTGGACAGTTTCCTCCTGGAAAATGTCTGCCTCCACCCGGCTCGCCCCTTCTTGTCCTGCGTGACTTTGTTGGGCAGCGGACTCATCCGGTCCACCTCACTGGTGGCCACTCGTGGCTCTCCTGGGTCCATCTCCTCAGCAACCTCAGCCAGAGCCGACCCTCCCGTGGGTCCCGGCTCCGTTGGACGTGGGGTGTCCCCAAACACCAGTGAGTATTTGGGGTTGTAGTATTTGTGCGCAGGCACCTGGATGTCAGCTTTCCGTGAATCCCCTAGGCTAACCTGGAAGCGGGATGTGGTCGCCGGTAGAGGTGGGCGTATGGTCCCCACTTTGGAGCGTATTGCCACGTTGGCAGCCGGTGGGCTGACGTGGAACTCCTTGTAGAGGTCCAGCTTCTCCGAGACGGCGTAAAGCTCACGGAAGTCGCGGTCAAAGAAGTCAACCACCTGCCCCGTCATCACAGTGATCATGTTCCGGTCCATACGAGACGTACACCATGAGAAACTGGGACGGAGACAAGCTGAACAAGTTAGATCTTTAGATCCCGTGTGTCCTCATTGGTCCATTACATTTACAACAAAGTCATTATATGAAAAACACATAACAAGTGCAACAAGCAAGCGTCAAACACTAAGGCATGCTGATGATGAGAGTGCCAAGCCTCAACTGTGCTTTGTCAAGACAAATGTTAGCATGCTAACACGCTAAATTAAGAGAGTGTAGCAGCTAAACACCAGCAACATCTTTTAAACGTCCAGTCATTTCATTTGACCCAAATGAAATGAAATGACTGGTCACTGGAAGCTGCTATCTTGACAGCTGTGAGTACAACAATAGCCATGTTCGTTGTTTGTCTTCATAATCAGAATTTTGGGGGGGAAGTGGCTTTGGAGGGAGGCCTGAAGGGACCGTCAGCGTTCACGATTAGTAAACTTGTCTTGCTGGATTTACTGACTTTTGTAACTAGTGCTACTTTCATTGGGAAAGAGTTGGCAACATTTAAAATAAATCTAGCCCACTCTTTGCTAGTTTCTCAAGATTATCAACCCTGGCTACACGTGATAAGAAATGTACGACGCATGCAACACAAACACACATTCTATTACCAAGTAGTGGAAACAGGTGCTGTATGAAATGGTCAGTTAAAAAGACATACACTGACAGTCAGACCTCACCTGTACGAGCCAAACACGACTTTGTCCCCGTCTACCAGCATGTACTTATTGCAGAGTGAACCAGGCAGTCTGCCGAAGGACAAACCGAAGCCAGTCCCCTCAAGCGTCCTGGTTCGGAAGTTCTGCAGCCACAGAGGGTCACAGTCAGACAGGAAAGGACAGCCAGCAGTGTCATCATTGTACCAATACTAGATAGGTTACATGTTGAATATGACAAGTGTCAGGACCCCTCCCCTAAAAAGTTCACTGCACCACAACCGTTCAGTGGCCAGTTAATGTTTGAGGCGATGATGTTTGCTGGATTCATAACTTCACTGGAGTGTGCATGTTATTGTCTCAGTCTACTGATACTCTTCACTTCATCCACAACAACATTAGTCTGGTATGGTTTGGATATTCATATCAGTTATCTTTCCAGATTCACGTGGCTTTGGTTACCAGACTAATCATTAGTTTAGAGCTTTAGCGACATTCTTCTGTCTGACCTCAGAGGGTTTTGCACAGGTAACGACTTTGTGGTTGAAATGCTATGCTACGCGTTGTGAAAGTGATCATATCATTCTACGTATGGCGGCCCTGGGTACATGTATCAAAACAAACAATAATCAATACTTGAACATGTGGTTGTCCTCTTGCCACCTGTCTTTGCTAAATTCATCTCTTATGTAAAAGTACCATCTTACCCGAAGGTGCTGTGAGCCGATCTGCATCCTGGAGCAGATATCCAGGAAGTGCGGAACACCGCTGTGATCCAACAAGATGTAAACGGGCACGGAGCGCCGACAGGACGCGTCCATCAGGTCCTGCAGGATCTGGACGTCTGTGAGCATGTCCATCACGATCGCTATCACCTGCAGGAGGACAGGAATAGTTTCAAAGTATTTTAAAATTCATATTCATATGTTACTCTTTGTTCCTCCAAGAACCCTCAGATCCACTGCTGTTCCTTAAAACCCCTCGAAAAAGAACAATTGGAGAAGCAGCTTTTTTCATTCATGCTCCCAAACTGTGGAACAGAACAGCCCAAAAACATTAGAGCCCCTTTCAACAACATTTAAAAACATATCTATCTCGCCAATAGTTTATTTTTTAACAGCACTTTATGTGCGTCTCACAGAGTCCCACATCTGTCTTTCAAACGATCTTTTATGTATTTAAAGTTTTATGTCTAAACGTTTGATATTTATTTAATTATTGTTGTCATTAAATGTTTTTATTCATCTGTTGAAACTTTTAAATTACACTTTAAATGTAGGTGCTAAATGCATGCTTTCTTCTGACCAATTTCATTGATTTAAAAGGAAGGTTTTGTTTTTACATATTTTTAATGCAGAGCACTTTGAGCTACATAGTCTGTATGAAATGTGCTGTATAAATAAAGATTATTATTATTATCATATTCAATGCATTCAGAAATAATTCACTTCTCAGTATTGAGAATTAATTTGTTTTGCTGCATAATTTGTTCCCTGATTAATCGTCACTACATACCTCAAGAAAGTGAAAACAGGATTTCAGAGAATGTTTTGAAATTTGTTAAAAAGGAACAAAATGAAGCGTAACATCAACATTTGCTTTGATGGTTGAAATGTTGCTCAGGCGTGAATCTTGATCATCTTTAGTGTTTCTACAGCTTGAATGGAGTCCACCTGAGGTGACTTCAACTGATTGGATGTAATTTGGAAAGACACACACACACACACACACACACACACACACACACACACACAGACCTGTCTATATGAGGTCTCTCACCTGACAGTGCACATCAGAGCAAACACCACCATGATCTGGGGAAAGCCACAATAATATCTGCTACAATAACGTGGGAATTACACTTGTATGTAGATTAATATACTTTGCCTTTGGGTCAGTTTGTTTTAAATGATATTGTGTCAGGAATGAAAACACATTAACACTAGAAAGCCTGAATGTCAGCGTCTTATTAGACGGCGAACAAAGAAAGCAGCAGGTGAAAGTAATCTGTCCAACCGAAGCACTTCCACATGAAAGAGGCTTATAAGCGGATGAAGGAGCCGCTGTAGTATCCCTCTGCTGTGCTCCAGTCAGGCTGACAGACCATACACTGATTTACAACAAGAGATCAGACTTCACTCTGTCTTCAGAAATGTTTCCACGCAGCTCTTGCTTTCTCCTCCGTCACAGTGCTGGAACAGTAGAGGTTTGCACTTTGCTGTGCTGAGCCGGTATCGTGTATTTAAGCAAAACCAAACAGATGTACGTTGACTTTTCCTGCAATTAACTGCAACTTGTTAAAAACTAAATGCTGAAAAACAGAAGTCATTATAGGGAATGCATCCGTTTAAAACCACTGTGTCCATGTGTGCAATATGTGTTGATATTGTGTGAATCCTGCATCATTAATTAAAGAATGTCAGGATAAAGGTTGATTACGTAAAGTTTAAAGTCGACCACGGAAAGTTTGAGGTTGACTACAAGCTAACGTTTAAACAAGAGTTTACTTCTTACTGAGATGACTGCCCCTAGAGGCTGAAACGTTCATTACGCCAAACAATATAAAAGTGTTGGATGGAATAACGAAAATACTAATCTGATCATTTTGTTATTATCCTTACCGGTGGTGTTGCTTGTTCCAAATCAACCCAAAGATTTGATGCATCTGGAGCAACGTTGGATACAATAATTCTTCTTGTTTCTATTCAGCTTAGTGTCACAGCGGAGGACAATCAACACTGTGTGTGCAGTGCTGTGACGTACTAGTGTCAGATCTTCGACCTTTTCTTTTGCCTTCTTTCACCAAGTTTGAAAACTTCCATGAGTCATCTGTGCTTTGCATATTCATTTTAGACTTCCTGTAAACTTTTGCACATTCCTCGGACCAATTGGCTCAAAACTACAACTACAACTTTCATTTTCATTCAGATGTATTGCATGTATTTTTAATTATGTTTCCATACTTTGTCATTTTCTTTTGTTTCTTGATTGTTGCAACACCTTCTTTTAACTTTAATTTTCTCTTACTATGTTTATGTTATAAATCAAAGCACATTCCTTTTTTATGTGTAAACCTAGTTGGCAATAAACCAGATTCTGACACGACGAAGCTAAAGAGAAATGTTTCTCTTCTTTTTTTAAATTTCAGTAAACCCGTCAGTGTTTGCCCTCAGATCAGGAGCATTGTACCGAACTGTGGACGCTACGCTGTCCTCGGCACACAGGTGCCGTCGGTCTGAAAGTTAACTGCTCGTCAGGTTTGGAGAAGTCTTGTGTGAGTTCCCTTTTGTCCTGAGGAGGGTGCCAGAATGTCAGAGAGTCTAACACGAACAAAAACGGGTTAAAAAGAAATTCAGAACAAGCTGCCCATTTTATTATTGAAGTAGCTGATGATAAAATGTGTGTTCCAATAATCAGATATGACAGATGTGCAGGATTAAAGATTCAAGGAGCGTCCTTTCAGACGTGTTGAAGCAGAGGATGAAGGTTTTAGGAAACGTGTCACTCGACTCCTTCCACTGTTTAAAACGCTGAGTCATGGAAACAAAATGTCTCTTTTAAAATTTGCAACAAATGTTGTTCTGTGGAGCAGAAGAGGCCGTTTGTTTCCACTCAAGAGTGTCGCTGAGGAAGAACATGCCGATCGGACAAGTGAGGGTAACAACGGAGACACGAGCTGAGACGTGTGAGTGCAAACAAAGCACAACTACAACCAATGACAACGCATTCAATATGTCGGTGAACTGGTTGCTCAACTTGTGTTATCTCCTGTGTGTGTGTGTGTGTGCGTGTGTGTGCGTGTGATTCTAAGAATAACTCTCTGCCTTTCTGATAAGTGACAACAAAGCAGTTTGTTTCATTCCACAGATGCAAACCGAGCTGAGGTTTTATTTCTCTCTCTTTGTCTGACTCCACCCACAAACACAGACAGACTTTGGTACAGTATAACATGAAGTTTAGTACACACACAGCTGCTTTATTACAACAGCAACGTATACCTGCTGTAGGCCCAACACAACCAGGAGGCACAGATGTGTGGAGTGAGATTACTGTAGATTACCGTTTTTAATTTGTATTAAAGCTCACAACCAGGGAAAAGAGCCGTCTTTGTTTCGCCCCCTGCGATGCTTCTGTACGGAAGGTTTGAAACCAGGAAGAGAAGAAGAAGAATAACACGAGCAAGAAACAGAAAACCAAAGAAGGGTTGGGAGGAAAGACAGAAAGGGGACTTCTGAAGAAAGTTAAATGGAAATCCACAGATGAGTTACGTAATAAAACAACACTTGAGAGTGACCCAGAAGAGGCAGGGTGTTACTGGGAGCAGGCGGAACAGATGACTCAGCAGAGCTCCGGCAGTCTATGAGCAAACATTGCAATGGGCAACTCAAACACACAGACCCACTTCACTTACTGTGTGTGTGTGTGTGTGTGTGTGTGTGTGTGTGTGTGTGTGTGGAGGTATTTACCACTCAAACATCCATCCACCCCGCCTATGTTCTCCTGCATGAGAAAATAATCTCTTTTCTTTGAGAAGATAGAACATAAAGTCGGTGGTTCCAGCTTCTCAAATGTGAATATTTGCAAGTTAGTTGTTTATAACTTCACTTATAGTTGCAGCTCTTTATCATTCTTATTTCTGCAAATAATAGACTCAAATGTGTAGGTTTGAAAGGTTGCACTGTATCCTCACAGCCTCTGTAATTATGTCTTTATAACTCTAATATTTAAAAAAAATGTCATTATTATATTTATAATGTCATTATTATATCTATAATGTCATTATTATGTTTATAATGTCATTATTATATCTATAATGTCATGTATTCACCTTACTGGCCTCCTGGATGAGTCGCCGCACCACCTCCTTGATGTGAGGTCCGTTCTCTTTGGGCGGGTGCGTGTGCACGGACACCCGGGTGACCCCTCTGAAGAACCCCCCGCCGGGCCAGCCGATGTCCAGCGGCGGCACCTCGGTCTCCGACATCTGGGGCCAGTAGGTGGAGTGGACCCCCGAATCCGCGTCGGTGCCGCCGGCGGCTCCCCCCGGTTCCGCCTCCGACCCGGACGGCTTTGCTTTGCCGCTGCTGCTGCTGTCATCATCATCATCATGCACGTCGTACGTTTTGAAGGTGCTCACCACCAGCTTGACTTCTCTGGCCGATAGAAAGTCTTTCATGTTGTCCTCTTTCAGGCGCGTTTTGAAGGCGCCGTCGCCGTTCTTGAGCAGCTCCTCGACGGCCGCGCGCTGCTCCTCGCTGTAGTAAAACTCCGGTTTGGACTCCGGGACTTTGACTCCGATGTGGCCGTCCTCCATGCACTTGAGCTGGGACTCGGCCATGGCTGTGGCGGCGGTTACCCACTCTGAACACCCGCTGAGTGTGAGTGTGCGTGTGTGTGTGTGTGTGTGTGACGCCAGATAGAGAAACAAAAATAAAGCTGGGAAAGTTTTCTTACCTGTCCGTCCGGGTGGGAGAGAGGTGGGGCTCGTGGAAATAAAGCCATGCTGCCTTCAAGAGCAAAGGGAATAAATAGCAATAGAATAAAGACAACACACCCAGACTGTCAAAGTGTAAAATGTAGAACAACATCATAATGTTGTTGTTTGACATCTGTTCCAAAACCTCACCATTCAAATATAAAATTAATTCATCTTTTAAAGAAACTGGATTTTGGGGGTTTTGTCGGCAGAATGACCAACTTCCAGATGTAACTTGAACGCAGCATTAGTTCCTGGCTGGTGCTGTACAGACATGTCGGGCTGCTGAAGAGGTTTCTCTTTTCCTTCCGGGGAACTGTCAGTTAAAGACCAACCCTGGTAATACGTTGAGCAAACATGAACTTCATATGTAGACCATAAGAGCCTTAACAGAATGATTGATAAATCCTATATTACTGTTTATTATGTACATTGTGTTACACCTGTCCTACTTCTACTCTGTTATTTTCAGAATATGCTGAAATGTAAGTTTGCAGTACTGAATATAAACTAACACGTGTTTATGACCCTGTACTCACTGTATATGTATATAGTGAGTTATAAACGTGTCACATTGTATTCACGAACCTTTTTTACTTTTTAGTATTTCAAAACAATGAATGAATGAATGATCCAGATGGTTCAGGTGGACCTGTTGAGTTTTCCGGATTGTTACATCTTGTAGTGAGTCGAATGTTACAGACTTCACTTCATGGGACCAGTGACATAACGTGAGGCATTTTAATCCAGATGTGTACTCTATTGCAATCATTCAAAAATGTGACTACTTTCATTTAGTGTTGGTTCTGTCGCCCCCTGTGGACTAAAGAGGTAGTGTCTCTGAGCACCAGAGTCCCTTCGGAAAACCTCTCATTCTACTGCAGCAGGGTCTGACAGTCTGCCCCTCTCAGTCCTGGTTCTGGTTCTCCCGGGCCTCCCTTCCCTCCAGCGGGTCCAGCAACACGTCCACCATTTATCATCATCAGAAAATACCTGAGGCATTAACGTGTATCAATTTTAATGTTTTATAAAGAGATTAAATGCTTTAATCGTAAAAAACTTGATGTGAAAAGTAACATTAATGTAGTGGAGTAGAAAGTACAGCAGTTCACTGAGGTGTAGTTGAGTAGAAGTATAGTAGCATCAGATGGAAATACTCGAGTACAAGTACTTCTAAACTGTACTTCAGTGCAGTACTTGAGTAAATGTACTCGGTTACATTCCACCTCTTTACAGGGCAGGTGAAAATAATGTATGAATATCAGCTCTCAATATTAAGGCTCATCACTGTTTTATTAAACCATAATTATAAAATGATGTGTGTGTTTTTACTCTGACACAGAGGGTTGAGCTGCTAGTTTATAGTTCAGGGTTAAATGAAGTATTGGACACGTGTGACGTGTTGGAGGTGGTTCGGCTCCTCTCAGATGGGTTTGGTGTAGTTGGAGGGGAACAGGCCGGTGTTGCCTCTCAGCTGGCCTCTCCACCAGGCCTGGTCGGAGCGCTCCACCACCTCGATGACGTCGCCGGCGTTGAACGTGAGCTCGTCCTTCTCCTTGGCGTCGAAGCTGTACAGAGCTCTGACCTGCAGCCCGGAGGAGGCTTCATGCTGGAGGAGGAGGAGGAGGAGGAGGAGGACAGACGAGAGGAGACTCATCACACAGACGGACAATGCAGCTCTCATATTGTTACCTACAAAGCATTCTTTCACACTTTGTTCATGAAGTTTGTGCATCAGTTTGTGCATCCATGTGAGCTGAGATCTCCAGACTGTCGAACCAGAATTAAATTTAGCAAAAAAAACAACATGCTATGGTGACGTATATGCTTTTAAATGCAGCTGACAAACATGTTCTCTTTGATAGCATCTTGCCTGGGTAGTTTAAAGAAGAAGCACACACAGTGCTGTCGAGTACCTGTCCTGATGCAGGTGTAGGTGGGCTGTCGGGCTGAGGAGGAGCGGTGGGAGGCGGTAAACTGGCCGAGCCTCGTTGCTTTTAAGACAAAGACAAAACTTCTGTTAACTGTATTTATCATTTATATCACTATATTTAACAGTTTTATACTTCTATTGACTGTATTTCATGTTGTTGTATTTAAAAGTTTTCTGTTCACTGTATTTATATCATTATATTTAACTTTTCAGAATAAAGTCCTCGTATGAAAAAGTACTGATACAAGTGGAGTCCATCACTCACGTGACACTCCCTCCTGCGGGTTTCCTACCTGTTGTCGCGGTTCTTGTAGGAATATTTGACTCTGTTTGGAGATGGAGTTGTTCTTGTAATACTCCACCAGCTGGTTGAGAGAAGGGAACTTCTCAAACCACAGGTAATACTGCCCTCTGCCGTCACGCAGCACCTTGAAGTGCTGCACGTTTGCTGCGTGTCTGCAGAGGAGCGACGCACAGAGCACGCTTTATTAATCTATATTTATACATTATATACTATATCTGTCGCATCCGTCAACATGTGGGAGGATGAGGAAATGAAACCCGACCGGCTTCTTCTTAACAGTCTTTTAATCTCGTTCTGAATACTGAAAGGTGAATAATTTGATGCTTTTATTTCATTTTCATCACAAAATATTTTAGAAACATTAACGTGAAAAAAGGGCCCAAGTTAAGGAAGGCCAGAGAGCATCACAGTGGACCTGTGTGTGTGTGTGTGTGTGTGTGTGTGTGTGTGTGTGTGTCATTTACGTACATTCATCCTTTTCAATCAAGATCAGTGAGTAGATACTATGAGAGGTAATAACCCTCCACACCCACTGTCGGTGTATTATTTTGTAAAGAATAATGTTTTGATCCTGTTTGAATCATTCCATGAATCTAAAAGATACATTTGCACGTCGAGAGAGTCTCAGTTTGTATCATTACGTTTTGTGTACGTCACCAGCTCGGCCGTTAGCTTGTCTCGCTAGCTAACTTAGCTTTGTTCCACACACTTCTTCATCAGCCGGGTCGAGGAAGAACGGTGAGACCTCGTTAAACACACAGCTTGAGACGTCCCTGAACACCACTTCAGGTGTGTAATAATTGTGTCTTTTACAGTCTTATACCTCAACAGTTTTAGGACAAAATAACACTTTATTGACGTGCAAAATTATCTTATAAATATACAAACATCACATGTGTAAGTCATTCAAACGGGATTAAAAAAAAGAATTTGTCTCTCGCCGTTGACTAACATTCATATTTATTCATGAATAAGGTCCCAAGGTAATGACACCCACATATATACCCACTCTCTCTCTCTCTCTCTCTCTCTCTCTCTCTCTCTCTCTCTCTCTCTCGATATATGAATATATATATAGATATATATAGATATATATACTGTATATATATATATATCTATATATAGATATATATAGATATATAGAGAGAGAGAGTGATAAATCTGAATTTGAAAGTGGACACCACTGTAGGAGGCCTAGCGTATGCTAATGCTAGCATCTTTGGAACAGTGGCACAATATCAAAGTTTCCTGCGATATTCTAAAAATCAGCTAAAACCATAAAGTGTTCAGCATGTATGGAACCATAAAGTGTTCAGCATGTATGGAACCATAAAGTGTTCAGCATGTATGGAACCATAAAGTGTTCAGCATGTATGGAACCATAAAGTGTTCAGCATGTATGGAACCATAAAGTGTTCAGCATGTATGGAACCATAAAGTGTTCAGCATGTATGGAACCATAAAGTGTTCAGCATGTATGGAACCATAAAGTGTTCTGCATGTACGGAGACACACTGAACGCACCTGACTGAGATGGAGAAGTAACCCGTAGCTGTGTTTCCACTCCCCCGTATGAGGAAGGCCCCCTCAGGCTGTGTCAGCAGCGTCTCCTGGGCCTCTCTGCGGCTGAAGACCTCCCGGTACCAGCTGGAGTCACGGAGGGAACGACAAGAGGTCTCAGCGGCTTTACAGTTAGGAATACAATACGGTGTTCAGAGAACTACGGTGGCCTACAGGTGGGGAGAGTCAACTTCAGGATTTTACTAGAAGCGACTCTTATCAGTACTCGGTTCTCATTCATGACGAAATCATTCTTTTTAAAAAGATAGATGGGATTTTAAAAACAAAATAAATTCAGAACAGAATTAGAAGTTATAATTTAGATATAACAAAACACTAATGTTTACAACATTGCATTTCTATATCAAGTCATTAATATCTCACTGGAAACAAATGTAAGACGTCAATAAAATAAATAACATTTCTGAGTGAAGTTCATAAAGAATGAAGAACACAGATCGGTCAGTATCAGTCGTCCTCTGTCCTCTGACCTCTGTCCTCTGTCCTCTGACCTCTGTCCTCTATCCTCTGTCCTCTATCCTCTGTCCTCTGACCTCTGTCCTCTGTCCTCTATCCTCTATCCTCTGTCCTCTGTCCTCTGCCCTCTGTCCTCCGTCCTCTGTCCTCTATCCGCTGTCCTCTATCCTCTGTCCTCTGTCCTCTGTCCTCCGTCCTCTATCCTCTATCCTCTATCCTCTGTCCTCTGTCCTCTGTCCTCTGTCCTCTATCCTCTGTCCTCTGCCCTCTGTCCTCTATCCTCTGTCCTCTGTCCTCTATCCGTTGTCCTCTGTCCTCCTGGCTGCTTTGTCTCAGACAGCACAAAGGTTTGCACAAATAAAAGCTTTCGGATGATGTTTCATGCTGTGCTTGAGTAAACAAGGTTTCACTTTTGTTTACGTGTCCAAATGTTGCAAATATTTTATTGCAGGAACAGTAACAAGCGTAGTTGCCGTCAACCTCTCTGCTCGCGCTCTGTGCGTGCATGTCTGTGTCTATTTCCAGGTCGTATCTAACAGTTCTTGTTTGAATACTCTTCAATTGTTGGTTTGGAAGAAACAAATGGTAGTCCAAATCAAATTAAGTCTGACAATGTTTAAGCGTGTGCAGTTTTATTAAAGAATTGTAATAATCAAAAAGACAAACTTGGTCTCATAATTAAATTTTCAGGTTATAATGTGAATTATTTTTTTACATTTCAATTTACACTATAGGTAACACCAATGACAAAGAAATGACACTTTCATTACTTAATGAAATGTATAAAAATAATAAAAATGCATTAAGCTCAACTTTCTGTGGATTCATCAAGTTTAGAAGTTAGTTAATGTTATTAATTGTGAAATACACAATGTGTATGTATCTCTGTGTGCTTCTCTCTCTGCCTCTATGTGAGTGTTACCTGGGCAGATGAATGTTGATGAAGTTTTTGGGTATGAACCCGTCACGCCCATTGAGTTCTGCTTTGTACCAGTTTCCAGTGGCCTGCAGAATCTGACACAGTGAGACACAATCACATGAGACACGTTCTCTTTCATTGAAGTCCTGTCGAGGTGAACACACCACACAGCTTTCCTTTCATTCAATACTGATTTGGAGGTACGACGGAAATAAAAACGAGTCCATAACTGTATGGTACCTGGAGGAATATGAACATGTTTAAAATGTTTTTGTTCATGCATCATGTACAAGCCAATCTTGGAGATCTTAAATCTGGAGATGAACAAGCTAGCTCTTGGAGTGGAGAAGGTAGCTAGCCAACGAGCCATCTCTGGAGATAGACGAGCTAGCTAGCTAACTAGCCATCTCTGGAGATTGACTAGCTAGCTAGCTAACTAGCCATCTCTGGATATAGATGCGCTAGCTAGCTAATTAGCCACATCAGGAGATAGACAAGCTAGCTAGCTAACTGGCCATCTCTGGATATAGATGCGCTAGCTAGCTAACTAGCCATCTCTGGAGATAGACGAGCTAGCTAGCTAACTAGCCATCTCTGGAGGTAGACGAGCTAGCTAGCCAACTAGCCATCTCTGGAGATAGACGAGCTAGCTAGCTAACTAGCCATCTCTGGAGATAGACGAGCTAGCTAGCTAACTAGCCATCTCTGGAGATAGACCAGCTAGCTAGCTAACTAGCCAGCCGTCCTCTCCGGAGCTCCCGTCTGCTCTGCTCCCGGTCTGCCAGCAGCGTAGGGGCCGCCTGATATGGGCCCGTTGGTTTATTTAATGTTAACTTTCTCAAGTAACACCCGCGACCCCTTAGATTGAGTGACTGCACATATTGAGAGAAACAAGTTTTTTGCTTTCAGTCATCATAAAAAAAGCAGCCAATAAAACTTGCTAGCCAGCGTGTTCAGAGAATTATTTTGTCTCCACCCACAACAATATGTCCTTATGTTTACCAACAGAAAATTGGTCTTTATTTTACATTTAGCTTCGTGGACAAAACATATATGTTGCTATTTTGCGTTGTGGGCTATTTCTTTGTACATAAACGTGCAGCAGGATGCAGTTTCATAACACATTTTCATAACCTGCTGCACTAACTATTAAAAAGTGCTGTTGATCTCGCCCACCGCCTACTGAACGTGCAGTCACGTAGGTGACAGTTATTTACATAAAAAATGTAAATTCTTTGTCCCAGCAGTCTGCAATTTGAATGCTTTTCACACACAGAGCTATTCATAACTTGGGCGTCTGCTATGCTGTTGAAGACACAAAGTATAGGAACTACGTAGATACTGAGGGTTTGGTGTACAGCACGTGTGTGTGTGTGTGTGTGTGTGTGTGTGTGTGTTCTCACCACCAAGAGCTCTCCCTTTCTGAAGCTGAGCTCATCGCCGGCTGTAGCTTTATAGTCGTACTTGGCCGTAGCCTCCATGGTGAAGGAGCTGAGAGAAAGGTGGAATGAATAAAACGTATAAAGGCGTTACACGTGTAGGTCCACAAACCTTAAAAGCAGGTCCTAACTACATGATGAAATACAGGCATAAACACAAATTATATCTGACACCTCAAATGTCTTTTCATCAAAATAAACCTCAATTTAACCTCGATGCCGATGCAGGTTGACTGTAATGCACATTATGAGCACATGTATAAAGTGTCAAAGGGCTGACTCTGGTGTAATAAACATGTCGTATCCACAGGAAAAAGCACCACGAAGAAGGCTTTAACCTCTCGTTCATTTCTCTTTCATGCACATTAAAATAAATGGCTTTGAAGATGAAATCAATGAGCTATCACAGAGCTTCACCTGGACTCATTCATGGAAATATGCCTTCAGTATAAGAGGAAAGTCTGTGTTGACAGTCTCAGAAAAAAACAGCATGCCAACAAACCCATAACTCAAAGAACATGACAATCAGTACCCGTTTGTGCCTCGTTGAAGAGAAGCAAACCCGAAGTTACTCACCACCTATGTGTCGGTTCTCCCTGCAGAACAGGAATCCTGCAGTCCACAAAGAGAAGTGAGGAGCTGTCAGCTCACAGGAAGCACCGTCGGACCGCAGCTGCCACTGAGACACACTTCCTGTGGCTGCTGACCACTTGCACTCACATGCTCGCACTGAAATAGATGCAGGTGCAACGATACGGTGAGATGGAAAGTTTAGAAACTTACACACATAGGAACTGATGCTGGATGAGTCTAAAGCTAGTGGAGGACCGGCAGCTGAATCTCTTTTATTTCACCTGTTAATAACCATCATTTATTAATAGTTAATCGATAGTTAATCAAACTTCTATAAACATAATGGACTACTTGTAAGATGTTTAATGTTTATTTATTGGTTTGTAAAAAGTCTATAAACATTTAACACAGTTTGCATTGTAATGATGACGTGGTAATAACTCACACTAAACACTGACCTTTTTAATGGCTTTTAATTTGAAGCCCTATTTTTTATCATTGTTTTTTACATTCTTTGTATGGGGTTTATTTAATCTTATTTTATTGACTTTTATTTATTTTCAATGTCTTGCTAAACCTGTTGTTTTCTATTTATTGTTTTCACGTGCTGTTTCAACATCGCCACATGAAGCACTTTGGGCTGCAGGTTTATTTAAAGGGGCGTTCGTTGTATGAATAAAGTTGAGTTCAACATTTCAGTGGTGGTTTCCTGAACTTAGTTTCTTGGGAGGAACTTCTGCATGTTTTACAGTTTTGTGTGCACATCAACAGAGTCTCTTCACTTCATTTCTCAAAGTTTATTTGGCTCATTCCTGTTGGAAACCTGAAGGTCCTGGATCGTGGCAGGAGATGTGGACGCTCTGAGAAACAGGAACTGAAACGCATCTCTAATCGCTGGATCTTTAAAAGTCATTCATCACAGTAAGATGTGACACAGTGAGCAGCAGACCTGCAGTAGATTGTGAAAGATGGAGGTTTCTATATTCGTGGTTGGGTGTAGTGATATTTGTGCCACATGATGGCAGCAGACAGTAAGAAAAAAGCATTATTGACATCAGTTCAGACCTTTACCTCCATTCTCTTATGTTCAACTAAAGAGCTCCTTACTTTTCATATAAATAACTTTGTAAACCTCATGTTTTACTTCCTCTACTTCCTCTTCTGTAAATGAACCGGGTCGTAACAACAGTATTTACCACAGAAGCAGTTTACATAACCTGGAGATTACACAACACAGACTGTAGATAAGAAATGGACGTAGTCATCGTGACGTCTCTCATTGGTTTGTGGACTGATGTTTTGAAGCCTTTTGGCATTTTGGCCGTCGCCATCTTGACTTTTTGCAAACAATAAACAGGAAGTGACCATATGTGGACTGAGGAGGAGTGACGTAGAGACGCCGTATATGTCTCTGGTAGAGACCTGTCAATCACTGTGTAGCCCCGCCCTAAAGCATCCCCTGCTTTATGGTCTGTGTGACTCTAAATGGACCATAATGTACTAAATGAACATCATGCTGTATTGAAGAAGACTTGAAACTAGAGATTGAGACCATAAACTCATGTTTACAATGTTTACTGAGGTAATAAATCAAGAGAGAAGTAGAGTCACTTTCTCATAGACTTCTATACAACCAGAGGAGTCGCCCCCTGGTGGACACTAGAGAGAATGCAGCTTTAACACATGAAGCTTTGACTTCACTCGGCAGAACAGGAGGTTGCCGCTTGAGCAGAGGATGCGCTTCTACTACCACAAACTATCTGAAGATGCTAATATATATATATATATATATATATATATATATATATATATACTGCATGTTACAGTGAACTTTTGGAATTGGTCTGTTGAAGGGGACAATTTTGAAGACTAAATGACTTCATATTTCGTAATTTAAATAAAGGAGCAGCGAGACGCTATTTGCTTGGCAGCGCAGTTCACGCCCTTACGTTTTTCTATAGCAAATAAAAGGCCCATTGTTTGGTACGAACATATTCAAACGTACCTCTCCTTCTTACCTTTCACAATAAAAGCCCTAGACATATAAACTAAACAGAGCCAGCATTAATAGTTTTAAAGCAAAATATTAGTGATGTTTTCTGTGACGTTTTTCTAAAGGCCGGTTACATTTCACCCTTTTTACGGTACACTGAGAACAACATGGTTTCTTCTTTTGTCTTATTTATGCCGGTCCAGTGGTCGCAGAAGTTGAACATTTTGCTGTTTCCAAGGTGACCCCCAGCTGCTCGTGCATGTTGTACATCCCATTATGCAGCATCAGCAAAAAACCAAAGCGGTACAGGTTATGACTGTGTTTAACGGCCTGAGCCCACATCAGGACAGAGCTCATAAAACTCTGTTCAAACAGGTGGAGAGGAGTCGTAGAGGAGTCGTAGAGGAGTCGTAGAGGCGTCTCGATGCGGAGCCGCCATTCGGCATTACCGGGCCCGTTAACTCTGCTCGGTGTGTGTGTGACCGAGTGTCGAACGCCGAGGGAGAGGAGGGAGAGGAGGGAGAGGAGGGAGTGACGGATGTATTAAGAGATTCATGATAAATATTCAGCGAGCAAACATCCCGTTTCATTCTGTTTCCCTCTGCTCGACGAGGCCGAGGCAGTGAGAGGCGGGAAACGAAAGAAAGGGCATTTTATATTTTCAACAAAACAGCTCTCTGAAAATCTAAAAAAGACCAAAAAATAGGGAGACCAACAGTACGTCTTGGCACTACAAATTCCTTCTAAACTCCACAGAAAGAAGCACGATAGAGTCTCCTGGGAACACGTTTGAAATGTCACATCAGACCCATCACAGTCATTACACTGACACTCTGAACCTCAAAGGAAAAGAGGTCTCCTCTCTCTGACAGATCTAATAAATTTCTATTCATATAATGTCAATAATTTGAGTCTTTATGTTTGGATACATTTTCCAAGAGACAATGGAGGGAACTAGTTTGTCTTGGAGAACAGACACCAAACCATCTGTGAAGTAATGAGTGACGCATTTCAGATACAAGAGATGGAGAAAAAAAGAGAAGCAGGCCGGACATCATTCATTTAAACATGTTAGTTCTAACTCATATGGAGACAAATGACAGCCTCATGCAGCACCTGTATCTCTGGAAGACAGATTCCTCCTCTGTTGCGTTTGAATCAAGGGTGTAAAGATGAGGGTGATGGTCTACATATTCTACAGTCTTCTGTAAACTTGTCTTTAGTTCACTAGACAGATGCAATGGCAACAGAAAAATGAGACCGAAATGCCTCCAATGTAGACAGACTACTAATAACATATCGCCGGTGTGCACACACATTAAATATATTACATTTGTTATCAGGATCAATTTCCTGTAAATGTTTCTTTCCAATAGAGTAAGAGTTTATTTGACTGCTCTTCTCTGCATGAAATCAGTCAGTTCATCATCTCTCTGCTCTCATTTCATGTTTCATTTTGTTTCAACAAAGAACAACACGGCACCTTTTACTACGACGTAAACTCTGAGCGCTCAGCGTCTGTCGGGCTGGACTGGAGTACATATGATGTGCTCGGGTTGATTTGAACACTTGTTGGAGGAGCTGCTGATCTCACACAGAGAATGACGAGAAACGGAAGCAGGAAAGTGGAGTGACAGGGCGGAGGATGGGGTGAAATGAAGAGGACGAGAGAGGAAGGCTAATGAGTTTCTGTCTCTCGAGTGCAGAGAATCTGCGTAATAAGTGATCTCACTTCTTCATAAGCGTGTTCCTGAGAGAACTACCAATCACCAGCGATTGCTTGACAGATGAGGAGCTATTAAGAGTCAGATTGAGTCGCTCACATCACTCTGCATTTACTGCCAGAGCATCAAGCAGCGTCAGACACAGTCGCATGTATTTGCATACAAGCAGGAACACGGTGTGATGAGGAGCAGCAGCATACGTCTACTAATGGTCGGTCCAAGCACTTTGCTCCAAACACTATAATGAATATTAACATATTAACAACAATACATCCGATTTCAATCAGTCCCAGCAGACTATCACAGGTCGAGTCATCCTGCTGAACCTTCCTGTGATGGGGCTCTTCTATGGCAACGGTGCGTGTTCATGCTGCGGACGGTAGCTCCCATGAATTTCACCACATTGTATTTGTTTGTTCATCACTAACGACATGTGACAGAATACTTTCACTAACGTGTGAAAAGGAAGCGTGAGGATTAAGAGCAGCAGACTTTGAGACCATCACCAAACAACCAGACAGACCTGCCGGACCAAACGCCACCAAACTGCCCCAGAGAGGAGAGACCTGATGGATGCTAAGCTAACCCAGCTAGGACCTGAGGCTACTCCACTACCCAGCATGCTCCTGGCTGTCTGATGGTCACAGAACAATAAGATGGATGAAAGCAGCGGGAGGTCGGTGACTGTTGAGCCCACATCTTCACAGATGACTTGGATGAAGTTATTCTACCCTGGAAATTCAAAAAATGCCTCAAGACCATGACAAAACCGAACGTGTGCATGAGTGGAAATAAGCAGTGTAGCATTGCAATCCTAGCACACGTCGTTTCTCTCTTCTCTGTGGACTAGAAGTTAAACAATCAGCACATTACAACATCTGGTGAGTCAGTGTTAATGATTATCTGCATTGTGATTTCCTACGCCGTTACAAGAGTGTGTGGATGAAGCATAACGTTGTAAATTGTACTCATTTAGCGGTTGGCTAGTTAGCAAGCTAGTTTGCTAATTCCACCATGATGCTACATTTACAGAATATTAGATGAAATAGTTTACGGTTGTTTTATGTTCATGTTTAGTAAACTTCACGGTTTGGCTGTAAATAAGTATGTTTCAGTAAGTTATTAAATGTACGACAGTAAATAAATATAAATCCACTTTGAGTTCTGGTCAAACTAACACAGGACTTTCACCCAGGAGGCCGCTGTTCATGTCCAGAGTGAAACCAAAAGTGAGCGTTGGCTTTACGCTTGTTAAGCAATGTTACATAAGCAGGTCCGCTTTGGTCGGTTATTGTTTATTCACAGTTGTTACGTCTCGTTGTTACATTAATATTTAACAGAAACATTTACACACACGTCAGTCTAAATCATAACATGTGGCTGCAGAGACGAGCATCCGTATTTCACAATTTGTGATGCTACATTCAGTCTGTTTGCTCAGATGAAGCTGTGAGACAGTAGATAGCAGCAGGAGAGCACATCCTGCAGACAAAGTCTTTTCACCACGTCTGTCAGACACACGAGCGCCCTCAAACAGCTCTGTTGACATTATATCACACAGTTTTAAGCGATTGAAATCCTTTAAATGTTCTAACATTCCGCAGTGGTTGAAGTTGTTTAGTTCAGCTTTAACTAAGTTCTTATCTCTCTTTGCTCGGGTGTAGCAGACAGAAGATATATTCTTTAGACACAAAAAAAACACAAATACACAACGTAACACAAATACACAACGTAACACAAATACACAAGGTAACACTAATACACAAGGTAACACTAATACACAACCTAACACTAATACACAAGGTAACACAATTACACAACGTAAGAGAGACTCACATTGTTCAAGAGGTGATTCCAGGTTAAAAACGTTCCTTTGATTTCCCTCATTAAGCCTCAGCCAATCATGAAAGAGGACATCTGGATTAAAAGATGATGATTTAAAGAGATCTGATATAATTGAGATGTGGATTCTACCAAACGGGTTCAATATGAAGGAGATTCATATCAAATATGTTTTACGTGCTGTGAACACAGAGAGCTTTGCGACACCGACGCCGACCAGCAGGGGTCAGAGGAGCGCTGCGGTCTGAGTCCATGTGTGTGACGGCAAACACACACACACACACACACACACACACACACACACACACACACACACGCGCGCACGTGGTTTGGTCTCTCGTGGCTCTTGGTGGATGCTCTGAGTAAACCAATGAACAGGTGAAGATATCTTTACTGAGCTGAGTCCATTAAGGTGAATACGGTACATTTAACTAACAGATATCATCATGAAACTTCCCGAGTTCATCACTCACATTAAGACAATTATTTTTTGTGTCACAAGTTTTCTGAAATGTTATATTTAAATATGCAAATGAGGCATTATCTAATGGGAACTTTTGGTGAATTTAAGAGAAATCTGTTAATTTCCCAGTGCATGAAAAACAATGTTTTTGCCTTAAAGTAAGAAGTTCAGAGCTAAAAGTTTGGTCTTCCACTTTGCTCACACGTCTCAACACGTCAGCCGTGTGGACAATTACTGAATATTTAACAAAACGTAATTCTCAGTAATTCTCTTCTCTACATACAAGCCTTCACATTCATAAACATTTTAAATCTCCTCCACGTTCCCACGTCTGCTCCTCTTGCTGTTATTTATCTGTCATCACTGTCTGCAGAGAGCCGTGTTCAGCACGTTGGTCTGCGGAGTCCAGGTCATACGGTTGCCTTGTTTTTCAGGAGCACCAGATGGAGAATCCACATTTTTATTAAGTCAAAGTTCTTGTTCAGCTGCTGTTAACATTTTATATTTGGCTTATTTTGTTAAACTAGGAGAAAGTAAAAGTTTTCCTTCAGGTAATAAACCCCAACCAGCAGGAAGAGGTTCCTCACATTATTTACACCGAGACAGTAAAAAGTGCTCGGCTCCGTCCACGAGCGCTGCAGCAGCTGTGAGCGTCTCCGACCCCGTCCCGACTGTTTTAACTTCCATCCTCAACCTCCCTTTAGACTGCCAGTGCAGGCTGCTAAATGTCGAGAGAGAGAGAGAGAGAGAGAGAGAGAGAGAGAGAGAGAGACAGAGACAGAGAGAGAGAGAGAGAGAGAGAGAGAGAGATTCTGTGCGTTAAGAAGCTGACATTTGAGCTGGGACCAGCCTGGAGTTTGGAGCTCGGTCCCTTCGCTTCAGGCTCTCTGTCGGCTCATTTACAGCACTGAGGGACCAGAGGAGGAGACGGAGGGAAAGGTTAGAGGAGATAAGAGGAGAACATGTGGAGAGAGGGGACACGGACAGAAAGTTTAGTTCATTTCACTCTTAAGGTGGGAATAGAAGCTGCAGAAAGAGGAACATCTGATTCAAGACAAATACATTTTCAAACAACAGGTTTTTGGACAAAAGCTGAGCAGATTGCTTTGAACTGGCGTCTCTCTCTCACGGACAGAAGGAAGCGATGGCCTTTTCAGTATGAAAATGAGCACGCTGCATGCACAAACTCGACACGCTCCCCAAATGGCAACGAGGGGTACAACCGCTTGACTTCTGTGGACTTCAATGCCCAGAATCCTCTGATGTGCGATCAGTGGTGGCCGCAGCGTGCTCACGCTCGGTGCAGCTGTTCTATGATCCGTTATGCTAAACGCTGCCGAAGATGTGACAGTTCCACTCAGTGAAGTCAAAATGAATGAACAAAATCTTGTTTGGATGATATTGCGTTTCCTGTTCCTGTTTCTCATTGTTTTACCAGTTAAATGCTTTAATGTTGAAGCCGCAGCAGGAAAAGTTGGGTTTGCATTCACGGTTACTACGTCTGTAGAGAACAGTGAACATGGAGGCTGATAGCAGAGAGATCACATCTGCAACATTTCACTGTGGACCCTTGTGGTGGACTCCGCCACTAACGATGAAAACTACTGAATGAGTAATGAATGCAAATACATTGATTGTCTATTACTGAAAAGTCAACCAATAGATATATCTATTCAAAAAACAACTTTAAATGATTATTCAGTGTATTTTTCATTTTTTTGACCACCAAAAACTAATTTTTGTTTACTTTAAAATCTTGAATGTCAACTTTTAGAGGAGGGTTATTCTTTTTCGAAAAATCAAAAGTGAAGTTGCTGCCAATATCCATTGATGATGGTGCCGTCAGACCGAACGAGTTCAGCAGAAAGGCGGAGAAGACAGACACGGTGAACACGCGGCTGTTTAAATGAGTGTGTGAGTGATGTGTGAACCTTCAGCACACAGAGAGGAATGAACGTGTGAAGTTTGGTGAATGTAAGAGCTGCTGAAGTGGAGATTTATCATCAGAGTCTGAGAACAAACTCATTGAGAGGAAACGTCCTTTAAAGAGACGTTTAGTTACATTACAGACATTTAGAGACTCTACAGGTGAACACATGAACTCACAGATATCACCATGAAACTTCACCACTTCATCACTCACATTAAGATTCCATAATACGAATCTGAACATTGGATAAATCCAGGTTCTTGTTTCAGGTTGTTGACACATATTTTGGATATCTCTCTGTATCGCTCCATAAATCAGAAAATACTGTTTTTAGGAGTACAATGTTAAATATACATCAGGCTATGAATGATATATGAACAAGTCGCTCTGTGGAAACCTTCAGAACACAGAGAGGAATGAAACCGTAAAGTTTGGTGAAGATTCCTGCCATGCACGATGGACCGTCAGATCAGACGATTTGGCGGCGGAGCAGAAAAGACTAGAAGACAAACACGTAGAACCCGAGGTTCTGTGGCCTTGTTTTGTGGACACCATCATCTGTCAAGATGTCTCAGCAAATCCTGCCAAAGCCCCGTGCACTCGTTATAATTGGCCGTTAAAGTGTCATCACGAACGTCTCGTGGCTCTTCGATGGAGAGATCGACTCTTCGCTGTGCAGAGCTCAGAGGCCGGCAGCTTCCCCTGGAGCTCCCGGATGATGAGGCGGCTCTCTCTGCCATCGCAGCCCAGTCAGGGGCCCCTAATCTGGGCCGTGCAGCCAGGGAGCAGGGGCCCTTGGAGCGGATCCAGCTCCTCCGAACAGGACAGAGGAGAAGCATTGTGTGTGCATACTAATGCATACGTGTGTTTTCCTTCATAACATATGTGGCGCGATGAATAATACATGTGCCAACACGTAGGTGTTTAGCTGTGGGCTCACATCTGTAGTGTGGTATGTGTGTGTCGACAGATGTTCAATGACACATACAAGCGTGCACGCACACACACACACACACACACACACACACACACACACAATCACACACACACACACACATACAGTATGTCTTCATCTCGAGGCTCAAATCTCACACATTTGAGATGCGTTCTAGGTGGGTTTTAAAGCTCTTATTTTCCCGCCCACGTGTGTTTGATGTGAGCCGTCCTGCCTCACACGCCCACACATCTGTATCGCCGGCACCACAGCGACTTTCCACTGCAGCAGAAGGCTTCGGTGCTTTGCTCAAGAGCACCACGTCAGTGTTCAGAGAGGAAGAGAGACTTTCAGGACTGACCTTTCCACATTTCCAGAGCTGGAGGTTTGTTGTGTCATGTCACACTTTAAAGGGTCAGTTCACCCAAAATACACATGCTCAAAGCACTTGATGATTGTGCTGAAATTATTTTAGTTTTTTTAGTTTTGACTCTTTAGAAGGTATTCTTTTAATCTTTTAATGATTTATATACCTAACAATAAGTTGACATGTTGGTGTTCAGAGAGAAGATAACACAGATGTGTTTGACTGTTGGAATGCAGCCTGAGTGTCTTTACGTCTTTCTCAGTCCTGCTTCTTCTGTCTCTCTGCCGGTTCTCCATCTGTCCACCAGATGCCCTCAGACTCTCCCACCTGTCCAGGTCACCTGACCCTCTCATCCACCTGCTCACCTGTTTCCACTTTCGCTCATCAGCTCTGCAGTATATAACAATCACTCTGACACACACACACACACACACTCACACCCTGACGCCGTACAGTGTGAGACTCACATCATGATCAGAGAGAAGGAAACATTGTAGAACTCTGGTCGTCTGAAACACAATAAAACCCTCACAAGTAAGTTCATCACAACATGTGACCAACAAGCAGAACATCAATGTGTTTGTGGAGCAGCCGTCAGGTAATGGTAGTGATGTCATACGTCAGTGATGTCATACGGAGTTTGATCACAAGAACAGGATCATCAATGAAAGGTAATTGTAAAGACAAACCCTTAATTAACATAACTATAGCAATTCTCAGATGGTCCAAACCTACGCAGGACCCCGTGTGGTGATTATGCTCCAGAGTAGCACTGCCTCATCTCCCTTTAACTCTCAGGGGAGGACAGCTCTGATATCCTCCCCTGCTGTAGGACGAGAGCGACGAGGCTCTGAGGGGAACACACAGACGGACAGATGGGCGAAGAACACACTGGCGTCAGACAAGAAAACGTGCACCATCGGGGCCTGCAGAGCACCAGGGAGCTGCATGAGTCTCACATTTAATTATCCACCGAACGGTCTCACTGTAGCGTCATGAGGGAGAGAGATTAAATCAACTGAACACGTTACACCTTCATTTATATCAGGAGTTTAAGGGGATTTTTATCGGACTGTTAGCTAGCTAATTGTTAGCCACATAGCCTAAATGTTCAGTGTACAACTACTTTACAGTGTTTATATTAACATTACTGTCACTGCAGCTTAAAGGTGGAGTGTTGTAGTCCTATGGTTGTAGTTGGTGGTGTTGTTTTAATTTTAAGTTAGCGCTCTTCATGAGTGTAGTTCTACTATTTGTATAGAATAAGGTTTTTTTTTATGCAAAAGTATGCTTAGCAGTTTGTTTTAGCTAACTTTACTGGACTATAGAGCCAATGAATGAATGCATAACAGGTACAGGTACAAACCAATCTTTTTATACCAGTAGTTATGTTAGCATCACAATACTGGCTAGCTAGTCAATGCCTATACTGTAAAACTATACTGCGATAGCATAATGCTAACATCTTGTGCTTCACAGAAAAGGTTTGTTGGTTGTTTCCTTGACTTGCAGAGATGATTGTTTTTTGTTTGTTTGCTTTTTTCTAACGTGTGTCATCGCCGTTGGTGCTTTTAAAAAACCTTTAAATCCCCTTTCCTTCTCTCTCCTTATCTGCGTATCTCAGTGTGTATTTTTTTATCAGAACTTTAATTTCTTCCCCACTCTGCATATTGATGAGTGGATGAGAGATTAGAGCGGCGTAGGGCTGTGATGATGGGAAGCGGAGGAGGGAATGATGAAAACACAAGATATATATATATTACAGCTGAGAGGCACGGAGGAGGATGTGGCCTCGGCATTTCAAAGTCTTAGATAATCAATAAGCCGAAGTGAAATCACACTTGAAAGGGAGATTTCGGCTTGATCCATTTTGGCGGTATTTCACTTAATACTGCACTTGTAAAACGGGAATTATTTATATATGAAGAAGTTTTACGCACGTACCAACTTACCAACCTACAATCACACAAAGATGTTTCTTTTGGAATATATTACTACTCTGTCTTTCTCAATGATCTCTTTCTCTCTGATTCCTTTCTCTCTTCTCGCTGCCGTCTGTCTTCCACAGCTGAGATAAAACAGCCAGGGTGACGACTGAAACTACTCCCCGCCATCATTGTGTGTAGCTTTAGGTGGCGTTCCCACTCCAACTCTTAAACCATTACCAGAGACATTACAGACTAAAACCTTGCTTCTCTGTGCAAACTGTGTGAGGCTCTCCACTGTGGAATCCTCAGATACAAATATAAAACACTAATCTGATTATTTCTATAAATACAATAAAATATAACATATATTTTTCTGCGAGTCTCTGGGGAGAATATCCTCCATCCAGAGTATTCTATTACCTCGATAGAACGCCCGTACAACGTAACGAGAGTGTACGTGTAGATTGACAAAATGATCAACCAATCGTACTTGGATTTGTCGCCAATGGGCGTATTCTGTTTCAGAATCTTCACGGCTCCAGGGTTTTCTAGGCGACCCGCTCACAAAACCTAGCTCAGCGAGTTAGCGGTTGGTTAGCGGTTGGTTAGCGGTTGGTTAGCGGTTGACGCAGCCGGTGGAGATAATATTGCCGCAGGTGGAAGATGATACTATCGCGGATTTATTATCAGTTCCCTTTTCAAGACGATCATTCAATGAAAAGATGGACATTGTTAAAAAAGATTCTTAGCTGTTTAACTAAAAACAAGCAGGACCGTCAATCAGGACACCGGTGTTCGACCCCGCGTTTTGGATTGATGGTGAAAGGTTAGGGTTAGGCATTTGTTGCCTCAACCGTTGGTGTTCAAGCCCAACCACCATGTTTTCCTTAACTTAACAAAGTGGTTTTTGTTGCCTAAACCTAAGTCGTCCGGAAAAGAAAGTCGTGACGAGGGACAGGAAAAAAAACGGGCAATTTGTGTCTATTTCACAAATTGCCGTGAGACTGTGTTGTTGTGTTTTGACCTCATTCAAGTTTCTTCTTCCCTCTTGTTGTGACATGAACAGGCCCATTTGTTGAAGACGCTCCACTGTCTCATCAAGGTCACTCCAGCTGACGCAGCGCCACAAGTGAGTTGAGATGGAGGAGGAACCGCCGCGTCTGCAAAGATCCCCCCCCCCCCCCCCGCTGAGGTTGTTCAATGGCCCATCAGGCCAGCCACATCCAACATCTGTCAACACGGCGTGTGCTGCATGCTGCCAGGTAAAAAAGAAAAGACGTCTCTGTTCTAGAGTTTGAGCTCACCAGTCCCTCTGCACAAACGACACACTAAAACCCTTTTCCCACCAAAAAGAGCGTGTATATTTGGGTTTTCAAAACAAACTAAAATAAGCGATAGACGCCTTTCCCTTTGCTGGAGATCAAGTACACCCAGATATGTTCATTGTGTTCTGTCCGTAAAGCAGGGTTAGTAAACAGTGAAACTGTCACGCTGGTTACTTCTTTTTACATCCGTTACTTATTCAGTCTCTCTCGCAAACTCTCAAAACAGAGTTAGGGATTGTTGGAACAGTTGGAAAGAGAACCAAGTCGGTTTTGACGAGTTTCGCGACCATCATTGAATTTAATTGACTGTTCCTGTCAATGGAGTCCGGTGGCTTTACATAACGGCTGTTTCTTTCCACATCTAACTCGGTTTATTTGGATTCGATCCAGAGATGTTGATTGTTGGTAAACTTCCTGTTGTCTGACTGGAGGTCTGGTGTCTTTGAGGAGAACATTTTAATTGTATGTTCTGCCCGTTAATAAATCATAATTGTCCATATCTCTGTTCATTTTATTCATTAGATATTCACTTCACGCCTCATAGCATCATGCAGGAAAAGGAGGCTAACATGAGCGTCATGTTTTCATCACTGCAGATCTGGAGGCTGATTTAAAAACCCGTGACTACTGCAGAGTCACGGGTTTAGAGAATGATTGCAGATTGTAACCGGTTCCACTGACCACAAACGCCGGGTGTTAGCGGGTGTTTGCGGGTGTTAGCGGGTGTTTCTGTCCGGTAAGAAAGAGGCTTTAGTTTAGAGTCACTTCACAACAGCAGCGGACGCTTGTAAAATGTTGCATTGAGCGAATGCTTAGTTGCTGACGTTTTGAAGTGGCCTCCAAGATAAAAGCCTCGTCTAGCTGAGGTCTCTGACAGAGTGAAGCAGCCTCACGGTCACGGGGGGTGAGAGGGTGACCTATAGGGGAGGACAAAGTGCAGCGAGTCCTCGCTTTGATGAAGACTTCTCCTGGGGGGGGGGGCCTTCTTTACGGGTGATCAGCACTCGACTGTTCGTGACTTGAATACTGTGCGTGCAGAGCAAAGCTGACCATCATGAAGTCGTCTCCGTAAATCATTGGATTTGCAATTTTATCCTCATGGCATCATGAAAGCAACGTAAGCTTGAGAGCTTTGAAGTCATGTTTTCTATCATTGTGGTTTCCTTTTTGGTAGATTTTTTTAAAATATTGACCTTGATTAATGCACAAAAGAATGATGTGACCACCTATAAATACCCTGTTAAGACACCGTCTATAAGATTTACTTCTGTTCTACTTTTCCTCTCCTTGTAAGTTTGCCCCGGACGAGCATGTGTGTTCAGGGCGTGTTCTACTGTGTCACGCATGCCGCTCACCATATTTCAGCGGTCTACTTCTCCAATCCAATAAGATTTTGATAAACAACGCTGTCACCTCCGCCATGCTTTCCTGTGTTTCTGTTAGCGGCTGTGTGTGAGATAAAGAAGGCCAGAGACAGACTGCAAATCAAGGAGTTCAATGCTAAGTCATTTGATTTAGTGATTTTTAGCATTGAACTCCTTGTTACAGTCACGTGATCACACGCGCCAAGTTACAGAAATTCTGAGGTGCACGACCAAGCACTGCGCCCCACGTGCCGGCCGTGATTAGGTCATTTTCTGGCGCCGGCTTCACTGCGGCGAGTTTAAACTAAACTCAACACATGTTTGTCTGCTGCAGTGTTGGCCTGCACCCTGAGACGCTAGTTAATCCAATCGGTGGCTTCAGTCTCAGTCAACTAAGGTTTCTTTAGTCGTGTTTTATTGGACGTGTGATCATGTTGATATCGCACAATAAAAAGCACTTTTGCATTGATGTATTATTGATATGTGAGCACCTGGTGAATGAACTGTTGGGTTTGTTTGTTCTAAGGGACAGTGTATTATAATTAGTTAAAGCTTTTCAAACGTTAGATTGGACACAACCGGCCGTTTGTTGCTTTTATTAGTTCATACTCTTTCTTGTTTTGTTGTTTTCGTCATGAGCACATTCACACAAACACGCTCAAACTTTCGTAGTGTTTGCGCTTCAAATAAAGGCGTCAACCAATCACGTTGAAGCCACTCCTTCTGTTCTTACCTTTCACAATAAAAGCCCTAGACATATACACTGATGACCAAACTCAAATTTAATCAGAGCATTCCGCTGAAAGAAAACTCAATGAAATATCTTCCAGTAGCTTCGGCTATGAAACGATTTCAACGGGATCCTCGTAGTTGCACAAATCTATTCAAACCTTTTATTAAAAAAGTGCTGCAACTGAATAAGACTTTGAATCAGAACGAGGGACGGCAGGCCTCAAAGTGCACGATACATCTCTGACAAATAAAGTAGCTGAACCACCGTCATTTTCAGGGGTTGTTTTTGCCATTAAAGTCGATAAGTGGCGGCAGAAAGAGCCTAAAACGAGAAGAGCAGAGACGTTTTCTTGGTCTTGTTTGGTTGATTAAGGCTGTTTTTGCAGCCGCTGCGGCGACAGAAGGTGTAAATGCACCAAGATGACCCGTCACACCGCAAACACATAAGAGGAGTAAAATAAACCTTTTCATCAAACGAAAAAGTAAAAATGTCTGCTAGTGTTTCCTGCGAGCACTATTCCCTCTGCCTCAGAGCTCAACGAGCTCCAGTGAGGCAAACAGGCACTTCATCGGCAGCAGCAGTGATGATGATGATGATGATGATGATGATGCTGCTTGAAGCCAAAAAGGTGAAGTAAATATTCCAAACGGTAATCTAACGATGATGGAGATGAAGAAGATGACGTTCAGAGTAAAACCACTGCTGGAGCATCATGTCGTGTTCCAGCTGTGTGCTGAGAGTTAAGATGGAGATGTGGGGAACGAAGTAATAAAACGACTGTCGGAGTAGATATTGACATGTTGAACATTGCTAACAAATCCATCATCACTGGAACGGCTCGCTGTAACAAATTAGCATCTCTGCTCTTTTTATTGGGGGGGGGGGGGGGGGTCTTAGTATCTGAATTCTGTTTTGTTTTTTTGAGTAAAGATTCTCATTCTAATGTGCAAATTAAAGACCGCAGGGACTCCAGATATATGATCAATCATATCATACTGGTACTAGATGCAGTAGTTTACTGTACAGGCTGCTCTAATCCAGCATTCATAGCTGTAACGATGACCACAGAGTGGGCATGATGGGGGATGGATGGGTCCAACCAACATCGATCTGTCAGCACGGAGACCGCCAGTTCGATCCCCGTGTGGACCGAGAAGTCGACTTATTATTCTCGTAACTTGCGTACTTCAGTAAACGGCACTACCGTACTTATTTTAACCCAAACGACGATCTTTTCCTCAACCTAACCTAAAGTAGTTTTGTTGCCGAAACTTAACCAAGTTGCTTCCTGTGAAGACGGAGGTTTATTTAGAAAAGCCTGTGTGCGTGTAAGGAGCTGAAGTGTGACAGGTGTTGCTCTGCTTTTGTAGTAAAACTTAGTAACTTTTCGTAAGATATCGCACAAACCATTGAGGACATTTGCACAGAATCCCAAAACTGTTCTGGTGGCGGAACTGTGACCACACCGAGAACGTTCAACATGTAACTACACAAAGAATTCCACGATTACTTAGAACATAGAGATGACAATATAACACAGAAACACAAAGGACTGTTCAGTAGCGTTCATCACACTGAGCTGACTTGAACAGTTTTAAAAGTGTGTCTGTTTGGTCTTTTGAAGGGTTTTATCGCCCACGTGCACTCCCATCGCTAACTGGATTGGGATGGCGCTTAATATGGCGGACCCTTAATGTGAAAGGAGTGGAAGCGGAGCGTGACGAGGGGTGAAGGGGCCGTATTGGAGAATTGGGAAGCCAGCAGAGATGGAGGTGTTGAGTGATGAAGTAGTGACATATGAGACGCATCGATGCCACAGAAACAGGAGTCACAGCTGCTGCTGGACGTGGTTGATGATCCTGTAGTTCCTGTATCAGTGACGTCCTTCTGTTTACACTTCCTCTTCTGGCTCCTTAAAAGACAATTAAGAAATAACTGAATTCATTATCATATTTATCATCTCTCTCTCTCTCTCTGTGTGTTTCTCTCTCTCTCTCTTTATCAGTGTTACTACACTTTCTACCGTTTCCCATCTTTCTCTCTCTCGCTCTTCCACTCACTTTCTTGGGCGCGCGCACACACACACCCATCGATCACCATTGATTCCGATTCCCTCCTCCCTCCCTCTTTCTCTCTCTCTCTCTCCCTCCCTCCCTTTGGCACGCACGCGCGCACACACCTCCCGTTAAAATATTCATTCCTGACACCTCAAAGGCCTTTTTTCTTTTTTGCCTCCCACATGTTCCCTCCGGTGGAGACACGGAGCCCGTGGCTTGTGGAAATACACGCAGAGGCATAACAACAGAGCTACTTATTGAACGTAAAACTAGTACTTGATTACTTTGACATCATCTTGTCGTTGTGTTTTATTTAGATGACATAGATCACACAGGGATCTCAACGCTCCGTCATGTTTCTGATATCTCTCAGCTGAGATGAAATCACCCGCGGACCCCCTCGACGTTTTGTGCGTATTTCGGGTCACGCGGCGACTGGGCAAACTGTTGATAACCTCCCCCCCGCATCTGGAAACGCACCGGGGACCGGCAACAGGCAGGTGAAGTCTCAGTTAAGGAATTCCCCGAGTTTGGAGAGCCGAGCCGCGCAACGAGACCTCTGCGGGGGCGGCGGGCGGTAACCTTCAGTTCGTCTGCTTCGACTGAGATTCCTCCGTTTTTGGGGAACCTTGTGGGGGGTTCGTGGGGGGTGGGGGGAGGGAGACTTCTGCATGTCTTCCTCGATAATCCCAGTTTCAAGGATTCCGTATAATCTCCGGTGCGACGACAACGACCCGCCGTCAGGAGCCGCCCCGTAACCTCTCCAGTCTCCGGGGGGCGCAGCGCGTCAGTGTGCCCTGATGGAGCGATTACTCCCGCGCTCAACTTGGATACCGTTTCTGGGCTTCTCATCAATGCCGGTCCTCCTGTTTCGGTAAACAGAGAGAGGGATTTTTTTTTTAAAGGACGGGAAAGACGGAAGCACGGGAAAGACACGTGGGTTCCCGAGGCGCACCGTCGGACCCGGTGTTGATGCGCGCAGATTGTCCCAATTCATCCGCTTATTTTCTCTGTGTGTGTGTGTAACGAACTCTGATACCTGACAGAGTAGAGCTGGAAACATGTCCAAGAGGGAGACGTCCAGCCGGAGTGCTGTGGACACAGGGATGCTCCTGGTCGGATATTCGCTTTGGGTTTAAGAGATCTCTCGGATATCAGACATCAGCGGAGACGCAGCGGCGGCTCTGGAGTTCCAGAGAGCGGAGGAGAAGCACATCTTATATTTACGGATTACCGGCCTTTTTTCTTTCTTCTTCTCCTGAAACACCGACGCGCTCTTCTTTGATGTCTGAAAAGGTAAAAGCAACACCCCCCCCCCCCCCCCCCCCCCATCTGTTTGCTTTTTTTGTATCCATCAATATGTCCTCCTTCATTCCTGCTTGCTGATGTGCAGAACAGTCTCACTTCTCAACATCAGTTTGACACATTTCTTTTATTTTCTACCAGCTATGAATAAAATCATAATCCGCAGATAGATTGGGTAAAGGCCCACATTACGCAATACAAAAACAAGACACATATTCAGCTAATTATGAGGTCATATGATCAAGATCATGTATTATTCCTTATGCAGACTGTATAGTGCTGGTCATGTGACTGTTGTGGGGCTTCAAGCCTCTGTTGGTTATTGAAGAAAAAAAGGGCAAATTCATCTATAAAATCAATAAACAATAAGGTGCTTTTCAACTATGAGACGCTCCTGCAGGTCTGACCAAACGCTGTGAGAATTATTTCTATTTTCTCTCTATAGCTCTGGGTCAACAGGTGCCTCTCTCCCTCCCCCCCCCCCTCTCTTTCTATTTTCTCGCTCTCTCTCTCTCGAAAAATATGAAAACTGAAAAAAGTATTGATCCAGATGTTTTGTTTTTTTGGCATCACCGTGGTTGTTTTTAGGCAAATCTTTGCACTCCCGTCTGTATTGATTTTTCGGAGTAAAGCGACCAAACAGAGGACGCTCTTTGTACTGATTTTGAGTAACCTGCTGCCTTTTTCTAAATCCATGAGGTTCACTGCTGCAGGTTACACATGAGACCTCCTTCATATGGAGTTAGAATACACAGTGAATAGATGGACACAACAGAAGCACTTATGATGGATAAGCAGTCTTTTATTAATGTTCACGAATTAAAAATAACTTTATCTGATGACGTGCATGACAGGCAGCAGGCTTGGTCTGGAGATATGGATGGATGGATGGATGGATGGATGGATGGATGGATGTCTCCAGTAAACAAAAGACTGCGTTTCATTGCCGCTGGAGGAAACCGATTAAAGAGGAAAGAAGCAAGAGGACAGAGAGGCAATTAAAATCCCAGAGGATGACGTTTCATCTCATCATGAAGGAGGATCAGACGGAGGGTTGTAATTGGCTCATTACTTGTTCCCCTGTGCATGCTTGGCCTATCAAACAAAGGACACAAATTGCGACAGCAATATCTCTATCACAACACATGAATCCTTTTATTTACTTTTTTAAATGTTACCTTCCAGTGTTTTTTATTCCCGGGTACTCGTGAGCTCGGACCAGTCAGCTTGTGACCACCAGGCTGCCGGTGCGAAACCCCCTTCAGAGGTTTGTAATTGGTGGGAAGGAGGACGAAGGCTTTTATCTCGCCAGTGTTGTGGCGGCCTCAAGCGAGGCGCTGTATTCCCAAACGCTCAGCAGTAACCACAGAGCTTCTCCCAGCTGTGAAGGTGTTGAACCGCAGTGTTTAAGCCGAGGGTTAGTAAAAGAACCGCTGACATCGGGGGAAAACTTCAGACCACTTTGACTTCATGAAAACATGTTGAATAAACACATTTACACGCTTATAAAACTATACGTTAGCACATCATTAGCTAGCATTAGCACTGCTATGCTACGCTAGCTACTACACAGAATATTTTTTTTGATTGTAACAGCAGGGATGCCCCCCCCCCTCCTTTACTCTGACACTCACTCACTCACTCACTCACTCACTCACACACACACACACCCTGTCTCCTCTCAGTACAGCGTGAGACTCTCATCATGACCAGAGAGAAGGAAACATTGTAGAACTCTGGTCGTCTCAAACACAATAAAACCCTCACAAGTGAGTTCATCTCAACATGTGACCAACAAGCAGAACATCAGTCTGTTTGTGGAGCAGCCGTCAGGTAACGGTAGTGATGTCATACGTTGGTGATGTCATACGGTAGTGATGTCATACGGAGTTTGATCAGAAGAACAGGATCATCAAGGAGAGATCATCACTGAGATCATTGATTAGCTGAGAATGATTTTAAAGATTTTAGAACTTCTTGTGTTGCTGCTTCAGAAAGACTATTTGTTTACATACAAGAATTATGAATCATGTTGATTCTTCTCTTAATTAATTGTCTTTTTTTCTCACAGTATAATCAAAAAGAACCGATAAGAGTTTAAGGGACTGAACCGATAAGCGTACTAGTATCAATAACATGCTAACGATACTCGTCTCTATGTTACGCCGTTGTTGCTTCATTTCATCGTCTTCTGTCTGGACCTCCAGGTGATGTGGTGGTTTACTTTTACACTTTATCTTCTAACTTTATCTTTTTAACCTGTTTTTATCCTCGCCGTAGCGTCAGCGACCTGTCAATCACAGAAGCCCCGCCCTAAAGCATCCCCTGCTTTAGAGATTGAGACCATAAACTCATGTTTACAATGTTTACTGAGGTAATAAATCAAGAGAGAAGTAGAGTCATTTTCTCATAGACTTCTATACAACCAGAGGAGTCGCCCCCTGGTGGACACTAGAGAGAATGCAGCTTTAACACATGAAGCTTTGACTTCACTCTGCAGAACGGAGGTTGTCTCCTGATTCTGCAGAGTTAAAAGCTGAGAATGTTTAAAACTCATTGCACATCCTTCTTGCATTAGAGTGCTGTTGTCTTCTGTTATTACGAGCACTTCAGGTGTGGCAGGAACAAATGACCACAATCACCAACTTCTGGCTTTTGAGGGAAAGAGAAGTGTCTCAGTTCATTCATGTTCATAGCAACACATCCAACACGACGGCACAGCTGCATCCAGTGAGCTGGTGTGTGTGGTTGTAGCTCAGCGCCGGCTCTACTCCCTTTTTCACTGGATGATGTTTGGATGACGGTGCTGAGGGAGAGATGAAGGAACAGGACCGGCCGGTGCTCTGGTGTCCAGTTCACCCACGGCTGTTTGATGGCACTACAAAGACTTACTTGAGTAATATTTATATGATTACTCTGGGAATTTTGTTGCCAGGAGACAATTGAGCACACTGGATGTTTTATTTTGTGTGGAAACATTGCCTACCTTGCACAAACATATTAAAAACAATGTTTATTGCGGCGTTTGCTGCTGGCTGCAGGGTCTTAAACATGCTGACATTGAGTAAGTGCATTTCGGTGTGTGAGGGACGGTAGGTGTTGGTGTTGTGGAGACCAGAAAGCACATTGCCTGGAGAGGACCGCTGTGACCGGCTAACAGCCGAACTCCCGTCTGCTGCTGGAGAGTTAAACCCATAACACTCAGAGGACGACGCCTTGTCACATATGAGGAGGGGGAACTCCTGGCACCTCACCGTTCCACTCCGATTCATCTTGATGCATCGGAGTTTTTCTATACTGTGACTATCTAGCTAGTTTTAAAACACTGCATAAAGATTCATAATTAAAAAAACAGATGAATTTACTTCCATTATCTTTTAATAATTCAATATCAGTTAAGAAAATGGAAGAGATGTGTCAACTGGAAGGGTTACGTTTCCAAGCATTGCAAAGAGAACCAACAAGAAAATGAATAGAATTCATAACGTACATTCAGATTATTGAGTTTAGTTATCTTTCAAGACGAAATTGCGATGCATCTAAGAATTAATTCCCCCCCCCCCCCCCCCCCCGCCCCTCTAAGGGGGTCCGGGGGTCAGGCTCCTCGGGAAGAAAAAGGGCGCTATGGAGCATTTGGGGCGTTATTTATAGTAATATTAATAGTCCAAAATGGTGTGACATGGTATAGTTTTAAATTATCTTAAAACCTGACATGGAGTCAGGTGTCATCATATTTAGAAAAGCATGTAAAGTTTTATAATGACATGAATTCATTCAACATGCCTCAAGGACAGTTTTACAAGAAACCTCCTCAGGATGCCTTCAAGAATAAAATGCTTCTTTCCTGTAAGTCACTATATCTTAAATGAAATTCACAGCTTACAGTACGTGCATGCGTTTGGCTCGACGCATGCACGTACGTCGATCACTGTTTGAGTGATTTCTCACTCAAACAGAGTGAGAAATCACTCTGTTTGGCCTCAGTGCGTTGGATAAACACGTCATTATCTCGCTGATGGAGATAAAGTGTCGGGCGACGGGCCACTCTCTGCAGGACGCTGTCGGTCCTTATGAGGCTGTCACACCGGCGCTGAACTGTGTCAGAACATATCGGATAATTTCAGTTCATCAGGACATTGAAGGAGATGGGATTCTTCTTCCAGTGAAGATCTGGTGCAGTGTTTAACCTCATTGTGGTGGTCATGAAAGCGGCGTTCAATTTGTTCATCTTGCTCCCTTTGTCTTATATTATATATGAGCCAGCAGGAGACATTAGGTCAGGATGTGAGAAAGCATATTGTTAAACGTGTGCAGAGAATTAAATTACTCGTCGCTGAAAGCGACAGGTCATGTGGCGTTTTGGCACTGGCCTCAGATGTCGAATGACAGCCCTGCAATTTGTCTCTCGATATTTTACTGAGACGGCATCACAGATTTGTTAATTCATCCCTCGTCTCATTCCTCGAGTCTGTAAATTTATGCTTTTAGCAACTTTCTCTGTGAAATCTCCATCTGTCTCTGTCAGCAAAGCTTTGACTTGCATCTCCCGTTCCCTCTTCACCACAGATGCTTTACTTCTGCGTCCTGTTAAATGATTTAGCAGTTTTTGCATCAGGAATTATTTGTTCCGTCATCATCGGTTTATTTTTACTGTTGATGCAAAAAAAGATTTAATGCGGAGCCAAAGTCCACAAGTACAAAAAAGCATACTCTTTGATGGTAACATTTTTTATTTAAAGCTTTTCATGCATTACTTGGTGCATCATGGCCAGAATGCACCTTGATTGCAGCATTTCGAGAAAGAAAAACATGGCGCTGAATTTATCTCTTTGCAGTCCCTGTTTCTTACATGTTGTTAAAAAGCAGTTTCCAATGACGGCAAACAAAGGGCCACAGGTCAGGTCTTCCTTCAATCAGAGGATCGGCGATTCGATCCCCGGCTCCTCCGGTCCATGTCGATGTGTCGTTGAGACACTTGACCCCAAAGTGCTCCCGAATGCTACGCCTACGGCGTGAGAACGTTGTGTTTCAGATGTTACCATCATAAAGTGGATCCTAAATGCTACAGGGAGCCAGTGGAGAGATGGGAGTACGGGGGTGATGTGAGACTGTCTATTTGTCCTGGTGAGTAATCTGGCGGCAGCGTTTTGAATTACCTGCAAACGGTTAAGAGCAGCTACACTGAGCGACGAGAAAAGTGTGTTACAGTAGTCAATGCGTGAAGAGATGAATGTGTGTATGATCATCTCTAGTTCAGCTGTTGATACTACAGATCTCAGTTTACTGATATTTCATAGGTGGAAGAAACATGATCTGGACAGCTGCTTAACATGGATCGATCACAATAACCCCTAGATTGCGTAGGTTGCAATGGGCAGCAGTGGAGAGTGGACCAATACTCTGCTTGATCATATTGACAAACTCATTCTGTGCAAAAACTAGAACCTCCGTCTTGGTGTCGTTGAGTTGTAAGCAGTTTTCTGCCGTCCAGTCTCTGATGGCATTGACACAGTCCAGGAGCCTAGTTAATGCGAAAGCCTCGCTGGGTTTGAATGACAGATGGAGTTGGATATCATCTGCATATAAATGATAGGACACATTATAACTTTTTATAATCGGTCCCAACGGTAACAAATTATGGGAAAATAACAGAGGCCCCAGAACCGAGCCCTGCGGTACGCCACAAGACAGTGGAGAGGTGACAGACACAAAATCACCCACAGAGACATTAAAGCTTCTGTCAGCGAGGTAAGATGTAAACCAGTCTAGCGCTATGCCAGATATGCCAACCCAATCACGTAGCCTCTTAATAAGGATGTTATGGTCTACAGTGTCGACTGCAGAACTGAGGTCCAGAAGTACTAACACAGAGCAGTCACCTGCATCAGAAGACATGAGAACGTCATTTGAAACCCTCGGGAGAGCGGTTTCAGTAGAGTGTTGCTTACGGAACCCAGACTGGAATCTGTCGTACATGTTGTGCCTCTCCAGTGCAGCAGTAAGTTGGTTGGCCACCACCTTCTCTAAGATTTTTGAAAGGAAAGGTAGTTTTGATATGGGCCTGTAGTTCATAGGCAATGCCGGATCTAAGTTTAGTTTCTTTAATACAGGCTGGATAGTGGCATGTTTAAAGTAGGAGGGGGTAATTCCTGCAGACAATGAGGAATTAACAATAGATGTTACAGCAGGTTCCTCTCGTTCCAGCATGCAGCACTCGGAGCTCAGCGATGGAGCCGCTGTCCACACAAACAACTCTCAATCACTGCGAAGCTCGCTGGGATCAATACGTCCTCATAACTCCGGGCCCCTGACCCTGATCATTATTGCCCTGAGGAGACGAGGCTGACACACTCACACACACACGCGCACACACACACACTCACGCACACACACACACACACACACACACACACACACACACACACACACTCTCTTGGATGTCTCTGCTATCTTCCCAACCATCCCAAAGGCTTTACATATCACAGGGAATATTGGGGCCACCTGAACACACACACACACACACACGTATACACAGACGTGCACACACTCACTTAATGCAGCTCGGGGGGGGGGGGGGGGGGGGGGGACCTGGCCAAGAGGTGGCGACAGAAGGCGAGTCGATACCAGACATTACAACACAAATGTAACTAGTGCAACAAAAAACGTTTGACAAAACTCAAAAGTCACAATATTTAGAATCTATGTTCATAGTTGTCTATTATTTGTGGCGAGATTTTAAATGACAGATGGCAGCGTTCGTCACACATGATGTCTTCAAAGCCGCCGGAAAGCTGAAAATCTGACGATTACGACATGTTTTTACAGCTTCTGCCGTGATAAACGCTGCAGTTTAAAAGGAAAACATGCGTTTCCATCCCGCTGGCATGTTTTGGGGTTCAGAGGGCGTACGGCGTCTCTACGTCGCTCCTCCGCATTCCAAATATGGTAACTTTCGTTCATTGGTTACGAACAAAAACCAACATGGTGACGGAGAACCTCGCCGAGCTCAAGGCTTCAAAACGTCCGTCCACAAACCAATGAGAGACGACACCATGACCACGTCCACCTCTTAGAGTCTGTGGGACGGACGTGTTGGTCGGTCGTCCATACTTCCTATGTGGTTTGAGCTGTTCCTCTCCCGTCTCTGACCCAGCCTTAATTGTGTTTGTCGTGGAGTGTTTGTGCTTCTCCCTCCACCACTTCTATATTTAGGCCTCTGTCTCCCTCGCTTACGGAGGCTGTGCTCCATGGACACACAAATCATTATGACGAGTTGACACCAGCAGAGCACTTTCCTCCACTCCCAAACTGCTTCGTAGGCTGTTGGTCATTTGGTGTAAAATGCAGAGCAAACGGAGCGATTGGGATTAACTTTTCACTGGAATCATCAAGCAGTCACCTTCATTTAACACTTATTTCAGACATCTAACCAAAAAACGCATTTAAAAAACATCGTGACGTCACCCGTTGGTTTGTGGACTGATGTTATGAAGTCTTGAGTTCGGCGATTTCGGCATCGCCATCTTGGCTTTTTTTCATCCGATGAACGGAAGTTACCATGTTTAGAATGTGAGTGACGTAGAGACGCCGTATACGTCTCTGGTAGAGACCTGTCAATCACCGTGTAGCCAATCTGAATTTGAGTTGAAATGAATTTGAGAAGGAAGCATGTTGAAAAATAAGAGAAGTCATACAGTTAGAAACAAAACCATAAACTGACAGCATATGTTCTGGTCTGTGCATTAAATGATGAGTCTGGATCGTATTGGTGACATCAAATATTACAGTTGTCGTGACGCCATCTGACTTACTGTACCGTGTACCATGAAACGTTTCTTTGTTGTTAATGTCGTCACGTAAACCTTCGTAGAGGAAGGTGATTTGTCCTTTTCAAGTGTCTCTTTGGAAAGTATTCCCATGCTAGTTGGTGTGTGTGTGTGTGTGTGTGTAAATGTCAAGAGAAAGCCTGACATTTACGTTCCTAGAGCGCAGTGGTAATCTTTCACACACACACACACACACACACACACACACACAGATATAATTGACTATTTGTCTCTGACCAGCACCTTAATCAGCTGGATTGATTAGACCTGTGTGTGTGTGTGTGTGTGTGTCTCTGGAGGATTCCTGTAGGCTAATTGGCGCCAGAGCAACGAGTGATAATTGGATACACGAGACCGTTGAGCGCAGATAGATCAGTTCTTAATAACGTCTTCATTTCTTCATCTTCTGCGTTGTCTTCCTCTTGCTCCCTCCTTCGTTATGCATTTTCCCGTCTGTCATTTTGACAGCGAGTCTGTTGAGAAGTGACCTGCGCCACACCGTTGCTGCGGTGGTTTTGTTTGTTCTCTCTGCAGAGCTCTTGAAAGAAAAAGAGCCTCTGTGCATCAGCAGCAAAGATATTCGTGTCAAACTCTGAGACAACCTACGATACACCCACAACAGCAGCCAGACACGAGCATGGACGTTTACATTCATGTGTTTTGCATTCTATTTGTCCCGGTGAAAAAGGTACTGTATGTTGACAATCGCTTTTTAATTTTTGCATGAGTCATTACTCCAGAGAACAACCAACATGCTCATTATTACAATGTTGTAGAGGAAGGACTGGATTATCTTTTGAAGTTTGGCACTTCCATGTGATGCAACACAATGAGAACACAATGCAACGTGTGCAGCGCAGACATAATGAAGTGTTGGTCTCAGTGCAACTCACAGGACCATCATTCTGAATCTGAATGGATCACATTTTAGATTAAGTTAAACAAATGTTTCTGTGTGGCTCATTCTCTTCAACTAATTTGGCTTTTTTATGAAACAAAAAAACATTTCTTTTGGAGTTTGGCATTTTTGGCCAGTCAGCATCTTGGTTTTTTGGAACCAGTGAACAGGAAGTGACCATATCTGGACTGAGGAGGAGTGACGTAGAGACACCGTATACGTCTCTGGTAGAGACCTGTCAATCACCGTGTAGCCCCGCCCTAAAGCATCCCCTGCTTTATGGTCTGTTTGACTCTAAATGGACCATAATGTACTAAATGAACATCATGCTGTAGTGAAGAAGACTTGAAACTAGAGATTGAGACCATAAACTCATGTTTACAATGTTTACTGAGGTAATAAATCAAGAGAGAAGTAGTCATTTTCTCATAGACTTCTATACAACCAGAGGAGTCGCCCCCTGGTGGACACTAGAGAGAATGCAGCTTTAAAACATGAAGCATCGGCTTCACCTTTCAGAATCGGAGGTTGCCGGCTGTGTTTCATGTTACATAGGATGCTAAATAATGCCGTCACAGTTTAGCGTCTTCTCCTCTTCCGCTGATCTCACGCTGCATGTGAAGTCATTAACAGTGTGAGTAAAGGACAGATGTGCCTGATTGTATTGTTTGAACTCTGAATATCACAGAATTTTGTTAATCAAGTATCAATGTCGTCTACACGGGAGACCTGCAGACATTAGGGCTGCAACTAACGATTATCTTCATTGTTGCTTAATCTGCAGATTCTTTTCTAGATTAATGAATTGTTTGGTGTATAAAACATCAGAAAACAGTGAAAGCAGGTCTTAAACTGTCTTGTTCTGTCAGTAAAAGTTAGAAATCTCCACATGTGAGAGTCTGAAAACGGGATTTTACCTGAAAAATTACTTTTAACAATCACCAAAACAGTTGGCGATTTGTTTTCCTGTCGATCGACTCATCAACTGGTCGACTAATTGTTGCACCTCCAGCATGATTCACATTTAGTCAGCAGGACAACATCCTCCGTCTTTGCCCTCTGAATGACCGTCACACAGGATGTTTTCTGATCATCGTCTCCAGAGATTTCTTGTGTGGAAAGCTCTTCTTCCTCCGCTGTCTTGTCCACGGCTCTATTTTTTCCTTCCTCTCTCACATTCTCTCCCTGCTCTCTCGTCCTTCCTCTTCTCTTTATTTCCTTTATATCTAATTAATCCTCGCTCGCCCCCGCTCTCTTCTCCTACCAGCCTGCAATATCGCCGTCATTGTTTGCTGCTCCCACCACTTCTTTTTGAGGGAGGTGTGTGTGCGTGTGTGTGAGAGACATAGCGGAGGTCTTATTGTCATATCTGCTGGTGTCTCCCATTGTTTATGTTTAATAGAGGCATATGATTGCATGCATGCTGTGAATGTGTGTGTGTGCGTGCGGATGGTTTCCCTGTCATTCCACACCTGTTAGTGAGGAGTGGTTACTCGGTGCCGGAGGCAGCCAGCTGATAATTGAAGCGAAGCAGAAAGATGGAGAGAAGAGAGAGAGGGAGCAAGGAGAGGAAGCGAGGCAGCCGTGAAGGAAAAGAGACACTTGGCCTCCTGAGGCAGACAGAGAGAGACTGAACATGTTTGAGTCTAAATGTCTGTGGTTTTAATTTTATTCAGTGTTTTTTATATTGGAGCCATGTCATTTAGTTTTTTTTTCTATCTTCTCTCTCTGCCTTTGCAACAAAGCACATCCACCCACCTCTACCGGCACACTGGATCCTGTTATTTTTGCTTCTGCTCCTGAACCATCTGTAAAGCCGTTGCATCACTTCACCTGCACACCGTCGACAACCTCGCTATCTCCAAGTTATAGGGATTCCGTTAGTCAGAGTAAAAAGAGTCCTTCTACTCTTCTGTTATAGTTACTGTCTGAGATCTGTTAGTGTGGTGGCTTTGAGCAGTCAGATGCAGGTATTAAAGAAGCCTCCATGACAGCCAACATGATTGAGAAGATGTCAAGGCAAAGCTGCTGGCTCGTTTTCCATCTGTCTCATAGTCTGACTGTTCATTTCTTTAACTGTCTGACTTTGTTATAGCGATTTTAAGGTGTTCTCAGAGCTCAGTGCGCCTTGGAAGTGTAATGTTATCATAACCAATATGCACAAACCACGAAAATATGACCCAAGTTGTAAAAACCTGGAATTGGCCGCCCAGTCAGCATTTCTGCAAACCACAGATACGTTGAATGTGGTCATGTTTGCGTAACATTGGTACACTTGTTAAGTAACTTCACATAAGAAAGTCTACTTAGGTCGGTTGTTGTTAATTCACACTAGAAATATTGTTCGTGTTGGTAATTGACGTTGCGTTGTTACGTCGCCTTGGTACGCTGTTACATTGTTGTGCTGTTGGGCTGTTACGGCACGCTGTTACATTGTTACGTTGTTGCGCTGTTACACTGTTACGGCGTCACGTTGTTACGGTGTCACGTTGTTGCGGTGTCACGTTGTTGCGGTGTCACGTTGTTACGGTGTCGCGTTGCGCTGTTAGATTACTTTGTTGCTTTTTTATCTGAACACAAACCATAATTTGTTCGCTATCCATAACCAAATAGTTTTGTTGCCAAAACATCGCTTCACTACATTAACCACGTGCCATTGTGTGTTTCTGTAAGCGTGCTAGGAGGCTGATATTAAACTCATTCATAAAACATATTTTTGCGTCGGAATGTCAATATTCAACACATCCCTGGTTTGTTGACACGTACAATGCTGACATGTTTTTTTCTGGGTTGGGAATTGTATTCAAAGTAACGTAATTACTGCTGGATTCCTCCAACAAGTAAACACAAATCCCAATGTCCTTGTTTATCTGATACCATGCCGACACCATCAGCATAAGCCAGCCTTGGTTCCACAACATGGTTGGACACCGAGGTGTAATGTGATTATTGAGCAGCTGCAGCTGACTTCTTGTGATCCTCTTTTTTTGGTTGATAAGCATTTGTTGTTTTCTTGTCTGTGATGATTGTTGCTGCTCAGTTCTTGGCTTCACTAATCGGGTTGTTTTATGAGAAACGCTGACACTTTGTGCTCAGAAGTAAAAACCTTCAACAAACTGGTTGAATGATCGCATTCGACTGAGACAAAGTTACGAAACAGAGAAATGAAGTGGATTATTACTTTGACCTCAGAGTGGATCTACAGTTTGTTCTCCTCTCCTCCCTTTCTTTGTTTTACTGCCACTACCCCCCCCCCCCCCCCCCCCCCCCCGTTTCACTCATCCTCTCTCCTCACGATGTATTGACCTTCTGCCTCCGTGCCTCTGCGATAACACATGTCAGTCAACGATTATAGATCTCTCCCTCAGCACTTCTTACTGGTTTAATGGATGCAGCACACAGCAGGCTGACGCTGCGACTCACGATTTACAGCCAAAACACAGAAGCAGAGAGAACGAGGGACGAGTTCCTCCAAGCCAAGAGACGTCTTCTATGTGACATTTCTCTGATTAAAACCGTGATAACATGTATTGTTCGGGTTGAAAGAAAAACCTTAAAATTGTGACGGTTTCTCATTTATTGGATGCTGTTTGTTTGGTGTTTAGATGGAACAAGATCAGACTCCATAGTGTCATAATTCAAGTTTCTTTAGTCTTCCAACACATTGTTTTGTTAGATTTATGCAACACTTCCCCTTTTAGAAGACTATCAATCCCAGAAGTCGTCAACAACCGACCTGACGATAGTTTAGCCTCTCGGGAAACAACCAATATTTCAGGGGTTCTGGTGTTAACGGCAGATATCCAGGCATCTGATATCCAGGCATCGGATATCCAGGTATCTGATATCCAGGCATCTGATATCCAGGCATCTGATATCCAGGCATCGGATATCCAGGCATCGGATATCCAGGTATCTGATATCCAGGCATCTGATATCCAGGCATCTGATATCCAGGCATCGGATATCCAGGCATCGGATATCCAGGTATCTGATATCCAGGCATCTGATATCCAGGCATCGGATATCCAGGTATCTGATATCCAGGCATCGGATATCCAGGCATCGGATATCCAGGCATCTGATATCCAGGTATCTGATATCCAGGTATCTGATATCCAGGCATCGGATATCCAGGCATCGGATATCCAGGCATCAGATATCCAGGCATCGGATATCCAGGCATCTGATATCCAGGTATCTGATATCCAGGTATCTGATATCCAGGCATCGGATATCCAGGCATCGGATATCCAGGCATCTGATATCCAGGCATCGGATATCCAGGCATCGGATATCCAGGCATCGGATATCCAGGCATCGGATATCCAGGCATCGGATATCCAGGCATCGGATATCCAGGCATCGGATATCCAGGCATCGGATATCCAGGCATCTGATATCCAGGCATCTGATATCCAGGCATCTGATATCCAGGCATCTGATATCCAGGCATCGGATATCCAGGCATCGGATATCCAGGCATCGGATATCCAGGCATCGGATATCCAGGCATCGGATATCCAGGCATCGGATATCCAGGCATCTGATATCCAGGTATCTGATATCCAGGCATCTGATATCCAGGCATCAGATATCCAGGCATCGGATATCCAGGCCAAGACTTCCTCTTCCGTCTGCTGGTCATTGTTTAAAGATGTTCCTCGTATGTTACTGCGCCCCAAAACACGCCGGCATGATCGAAGAGCATGTTTCCTTTAAAACGACACACGTGTCAAATATGTAAGATGTCCTTTTAAGTCCTGTGAACCTTCTGAAGAAGATGATGAGCTGTTATTCGCAGACATCAGGAAGGAAGAACAGAGATTGGAGCGTCTGTAGGCGGCTGCGCTTGGCCGACACACTCGACGACGGACCACGTGTCGGCTTGTTCAGTTCTGAAGTAAATAAGTGGACTTGAGGGAATTTGTTGAGTGTGCTGCTACAGTTCTAAGCAGTTTTTAAGTTAAAACGCGGCTTGTTGACCTGAGAAAGACCTCTTGAAGAATGGCCAATAAATAAGGCAAACTGTGTAATGACTGAATCGTGGTGTAGTGATGCAAACATCAAAGGAGTCGCTTCAAAACCTTCACGCCAACAGTCCCTGTGTGGTCCCATGGTGCAGTGAGTGAGAGCGCTGGCTCAGTGTTGAGGGTGAGAAAGACTGTGATGAAGATGAATGGTAGCACAGAGCTAAAAGAAGAGGGGGGGTCACAGTCCAGATGGAGGAGGTTGACCCTCTTTACCCCTTTTGACCACGATCCATCACACTCACAACAGGAAGGGAGCATTCAACAGCTTTACTCACAGTTACCTCTTCAGTATACAGTATACACACATCCACACGTCACTTAAAACACACACACACACACACATCCACACGTCACTTACAACACACACACACACACACACACACGTCACTTACAACACACACACACACACACATACAGTATCGAGAGCGCTACCGCCGTCTGTGTGTCAGTGGAAAACACAAATTATATGTAAAAATGTCCAAAATTCTGTGATTTAGTTGTCGCCATCTTTCGTCGTTGCTCACACTAGCGGACCGTGAGAATCTTACGTTTCACACACAGATCATAGACTGTATATAAGAAGTATACGTCGTGGTCTGTGGACTGCCGTTATGAAGCCTCGAGTTCGGCGATTTCGTTGTCGCCATCTTGGATTCCAGCCGTCGCCGTGTCGTTTGTTCTTGCGGCCTTTCGACTAGTTAGGATGAAGTTTAACTACGCAGGTTAACCACGGTTGACTAGCTGGTTCACTCGTCAGCCTCTCTACATGCAGTGCTGTGTGTTTTTCAACTTCCTCATCTGGTGTGTCTTGATAATTGTGGAATCCCAACAATGTGTAAGGCTGTGCACGGCCTAACAGTGCACGGCCTAACAGTGCACGGCCTAACAGTGCACGGCCTAACAGTGCACAATTACAATAGTTTCCAAACAGTTGTCTGGTGATCGCAGCATGTTTTCACTTCCCCGGAGTAGAACCTGCCCAGTGAGCAAACTTTCTTCTTTTCTTATCGTTCTTATTTATTTGTTGCCGCTTCGTATCTGAAGGTTTGCATCAATAATAAACTGCTCAAATGGATCAGTGGAGCAGTAAAGACTTATTTTATATATATTTTTCTTTTTTTTTTGTGAAGCAAAATATGGTTGTCAGCACACCCACGAGGTAATCGATGGCTGCTGCGTAGTTTGGCTCCCACACAGACTGTTGCATCAAGCTCTAGCAGAGGCGTGTGAATGTCAGATATGATCCGATATCGTCCAGCGCTGCGACTGATGGCTCATCGGCGACGGCGAATCTGTCAAAAAGGGTTAAACGATTATCACCATCATTGAAGAACATCTACAGTCTTGACTGGAACTAAGATAAAGTGCTGCTGTCTGTTGCTGCTTGTGTATTTCTACCGTGTTGAGTTTAGGGAAGTGACGCAAAAGTGGAAAATATCTCAAATAAATAGACAACAAAGGTTAATTAATTTACTTTAACAAGAACAAAACATGCAAGCTTTCCACTGAAGTGAATATAAAAGTATTGGGAAAGTCTGAGACAAAGTGTTTTGTCCTGAAGCCACACAGCAGATCACAGTTCATAACCTTTTATGAAAAGAATGCAGAATTAGTTTTAGACGTGTGGGTTCACTTCGATCTAACCGCATCTCTGATTCTACTGATATCTGGACATTTTTCTTTGTTTAATTACCTCCCTGTTGTGATAGGACGGTTTGTCAGGATGTTACACACAGAGTCCTGGTCCTTATGAAATGACGCTGTAAGAGCAACATGTTCTCCCAACTCGTCAAATATACGGCAGCAACTTCAACTATGACGCTCTACGTACTCCTCTAGCGTCAGTTTATGTGTCGCGTTCTGCACGTTACATTCATACACTTTAATCTTACGTTTAAAATACTTGGTTAGGTTTAGGAAAAGATCGTGTGTTGGGTTAAGATACGCAACATTAGTTAACGTTTCATAGGTTACTGAACTTAACTTTATACTCCGTCATCTGACTTTCTCCATTCACATCTACGGCCACGTAGAGCGTCTTAGTGTGACGCGTACGGCCGCTGACCAAGCTGCCGTATTTAACGACTTCAGAGTGAGAACCACAGACTGTATGTAAGAAGTGGACGGAGTCATCGTGACGGAGTCATCGTGACGGAGTCATCGTGACGTCTCTCGTCGGTTTGTGGACTGATGTTTTGAAGCCTTGAGTTTGGCGATTTCCTCTGTTACATCTTGGCTTTTTTTGCAACCAGTGAACAGGAAGTGATCATATCTAGACTGAGGAGGAGTGACGTAGAGACGTCGTATACGTCTCTGGTAGAGACCTGTCAATCACCGTGTAGCCCCGCCCTAAAGCATCCCCTGCTTTATGGTCTGTTTGACTCTAAATGGACCATAATGTACTAAATGAACATCATGCTGTATTGAAGAAGACTTGAAACTAGAGATTGAGACCATAAACTCATGTTTACAATGTTTACTGAGGGGAAAGTGACTCGTTGTTGTAAAGGAGCAGAACAGCTTTGATGCCTAAAACACAAAGGGTTAGAATCACTTCTGCTTTAATAACTGCTTAAATATTGAACCTTTTCTAAAAAAAAGACTTTCACAGATACAGATTCAGATGCATCTTGTTCTGAGATATTTCGTATTAGCAACCGAAAGGTCACTGACATGAACTAAGCAGCCTCGCTGACCCGCTCATACGAGCCTTCCCTTAACGCTGCTGTAACGATGTGCGTGAATATAACTCACTGTCACGTGTAGACGATCGTCTTGTGTTTAAATGTGACTGAGCAACGATTGGTGTCGACGTGTTTCATTGTTTCAAGACGACAAAGAGAAGCGACGGCGGCTTCGGCAAACTCTTTTGAGCAGAATGTGTCTTCGGTCGTGTCGGCTGTTTCAATATATTGTCGAGCTTCTTCTTCCATCTCTCGCTCGGCCTGTGTAACCTCCATCTGTTCCCACCCGTCACATCTACCTCCTCTCATCACTCGCTGGCTAATAAAACAACATTTTATTTTTCAGTCCAAAATAACTAAACGGTGCCAGAAACGAATATAAAAATAGTCAGGCACGGAGCTGATCTAATAAATATGATTAAAGGAAGAAACCAGCACACGCATGTTATTGTGGACTTGCAACTTAGTACAAACTATACTTTCGTTGCTATTTTAGCAGTTTTCTTTCCCATTGTTGAGCTGTAATGAAGCGACAGCTGTGGTGTGTTTGTCATCATGTCATAGATGCATTCCCATTTAAATAGCTTTTTATTAATGAATAATAACGTGCTGTGAAACACACACTAGCAGCTAGCATATTCCTTTTTCTATCACAGACTAGTGTAATAGTGATTTCAGTATTTGTATGTTGCCATTTATTGTTCGACCGCTGTGAAACTGTCCACGTCGGTAGGAGGACTCTGTAACTTGCATTTATTTGTCAGGTGGGGGTTTGTGCTAACACATAGTCTGTCTATAAGAAGTGGACGCAGCCATCGTGACGTCACCCATTGGCTGATGTTTTGAAGTCTCGAGTTCAGCGATTTTGCCGTCGCCATCTTGGTTTATGGCCGTCGCCATGTTGTTGTTTTTTGCAACCAGTGAACAGGAAGTGACCATATCTGGACTGAGGAGGAGTGACGTAGAGACGCCGTATACGTCTCTGGTAGAGACCTGTCAATCACCGTGTAGCCCCGCCCCTAAAGCACACCCTGCTTTATGGTCTGTTTGACTCTAAATGGACCATAATGTGGATCAATTCAACGAGCACAGAGCTGCTGTTAATCTAAATCAGTTAGTATTGAATGAGAGAGAGAACAAGGGGGCAGCATGCTGAAGGGAACTGGGACATATGTGTTACTGCAGGCGGGGAAAGCTCTTACTCTTTAAGTGGATGTTAATAGAAGACGAGAAAGAGAAAGTTTCCCTCCAGAATAAGAGCCACAGATGTACGTGACGAGGGAGTGCACTGGCTACTGAAGACACAAATCAAATTAATTATAACGACTTCATAACTGTCTTTAAATTGGCTGTAAATTATTTTTACAAGAGAATTATCATCTGCTGCTGCCCTCGACTCTGTAGCTCTGTAGCGAGTTTCAGCTCATTGTTCAGCGCTCAGCCACACGTCACTGCTTCCCTCTCACAGGAGTCGGTAGGGACCAAAGTCTGAGCTAAGAGAGAGAGAACATTGGACTTCCATTCACCAGGTGGACAGAAACACGACAACCTTTTGCTCGCAAGTTGGTCATATTACCTTGACAGTTGATTATATCTCAATGCTCTATTCACAACCTGTGGCCAAAGAAGTTGGTCAGTTATTGCAGAAGGAAGAGGAAGGTCGATGTTGTGGATCATGGTGCTACAAATTAAAAGTGATATTGTAGAGTTTGACAGACTGATGGCATCTGAGGGAAACATCGGGGGGCTGCAGAGATAAACCAAAGCATTCTGTGGAGCAGAAATATGTATGTTTCTTTTTTTATTAAGTCTCATTGATCATCTTGTGACTCCTCACATTTTTCCAGTGAGCCCTTGTGGGTTCACTGGAAAAAGTACTTTGTTCCGCTACATCGGACAGGCTTCAAACGAGCGTGAACAAGAGACGGTCACATGTGGAGATCACAGGGTGGCGGTCGCTGAAAGCAGAAGAAAAGAGGCAAAGAAACCGATGGAGGATAAACACATCCAAATAAATTAGAACCAGGAAAGACGAGTTTCATGAAAGGCAGGAAAACAACATTGAAGGCAGATGGAGGAGCCATTGTGCTGCAGCTTCAGAGAGCGACGCAGGTGAACAGGAACAGAGGAAATGGAAAGTGGAGAGAAAATACATCTTCAATGATTGTGCAGCATTTTTAATAACACACAAACACACAAACACACATGTAACACATGTCTTTTCTTCTTCTCTCACGTCACTCCTCTTTGTAACCCTCTAGATGTTCCTTTATGCTGCAGTGATGACGTTTACATCAACCACATATATATATATATATATATATATATATATATATATATATATATATATATATATATATATATATATATATATATATATATATGCTGTTTACATGAAACGCATCACATATTTGCTTCCAGTGTGTAGTCTCACAGTTACCTGTTTTATTTGGTGTATATCTGGTAGTAGCACAGCGCCACATCTTCTTTACCTGGTTACCTTTGACCTCTTCTGTCCGTCTCAGATCGCTCATTCATGAATGTACCTAAAGCCTTCTGGTCACACAGCTCTGTAGAAAGAGTCCCATCAGAGCTGTGTCAGTGTGACGAGAGCTTCAGCTGGGATTCACAAACTGTTGCCAGATTGCAATTTTGGCGCTTGTGGCATAAACGCGCCACGCGGTCTGAAAGCTAACCAGCACTGACTGCACGTCAGAAGCATTGTGCTGCAGCGTGCCGGAGGTCCCAACGCGTAGTGAGCTGTGAGTGGTGCGGGATTCAGACGCTTAAGATACCAGTGACACAATGAACTATGACCCAGAGAGTTTGTCCAGTCCAGAAAGAACAGATGAATGCGTTTAAACGGCAGAACAGTTTGTGACACTGACAGGAAAGGATGCACAACTTTGGAAAGTTCTCCCGGCGTCAACCGCTTCATCATGTGTGCCAAAGAATACGAAGGGATCCTCCGGTGTCGACCCCGGGTTGTTTTGCCAGAAGCTCTTGTGTTTGGGTGACTTGAGCTGTCGAGGGAAAATGTCCACAGATGAAAAATCTTACGGAAAATATTCAAAATAAATCGAGACGCGGGCTAAAACTCTCACGGTTCTTTATTTAGTTACTTAGTTTATTGATTATTCTAAAGATTATTTTCTTATTTCCCGATTAATATAATAACTCAGTTACCCAAAATAAATATCAAATACGTGTCGCATAGATTAATTGAATCGCTATAAGTCATAACGGTCCTCTCCCTGAACTGCACGGGGCATCAGTCTTTGTTAGCGAGCGCAACAGAAGCCTGTGACGTCAGTTAAAGACGTTTCTCACTCAAACGCGGCCGATGAAGTCAACAGGAAGTAGAAAACAGATGAACAACGTGACGCGTGATGACATGTTACCATAGCATGCATTTAGAAAATATATATTTTTAAACACTCTAACTTAAGTGTAGTGAGTTTGTTCTGTTACAGCAACATACCGCTAAACAGTAATCTGGTAAGCAGCTTTGATTTCACAGTAATCTACCGTGAGAATGATGCGACACCTTGCTGTGAAAGTAATGCAGCTGGTCACCACTCATTTCCTGTCAACTTTCAGTCGACTCATTCACATCGTAAATACAAGGTGTGAAATGCCCCGTCTGATTGGTTCCCCTCAGGGCGATGGACTCAGACACTGAGCGTGTTCACACGTCGTCCCTCAGACGTCCTTTCCGGGCACGTTGTCTCACAGCTTGAGCAGCACCGTCCCGGCTTCATGGTCATTCGTGCTGACGGATGGCGGAGTGTTGCATGTTTCACACCCTGCTCGCCGGCAAAGTGGATGTTCCAATGTCCTCGCATCTTGAGAGCATTTTGAATATTGCCGTTAGACGGATCTCTCAGGAACCTGCATTCATTTTGTTGTTGTTGTTTCCGTGCAGCGGTGGATTAACACACTCGACACCTGAAGGCAATTTAAAGTCTCCAGACAATGAGGGGAAGTCAACACATCCGCCACCCAGGAAACCTGTGTGAACACGAGGAGAACGTGCAAACTTCACACAAGTCAGAACCTTCCTGCTGTGAGGCAATACATTCTGCCTCCACACGAGCAGAGCTGGTGAGGAGAATATGTTCACACAAAAGGAACACGATAACGCTTCACAGCTGATTTATTCTCACTTTTTAGGGCGTTTTGCAACTCGTGGACAATTTTAGAGGAAGTGTTCTTGTTCCGATCACATGGAATATTCTGGTTTGTTTGCGGTGCGATGGAGACCACGGACTGAATATAAGAAGTAGACGTAGTCCTCGTGACGTCACCTGTTCGTTTGAAGACGTTTTGAAGCCTTGAATTCGGCGATTTCACCGTCGCCATCTTGCATTTTGTTTTTTTCCGCAACCGATGAACTGAAGTTACCACATCTGTAACGAGGAGACCTGTCACTCACAATCCCTTAGAATGGTCTTTTACAGAGTTAGAAACTGAATATTCAGTGAACAACAAACGCATTAATCAGAAATGAGCATGTAGCGCTGCTTGTTGACAACAAGTGTTCGACTACACTTCATTTCACCGTCTTCCCCTCTTCCGTCCCTCCCTCCGTCATGCTCTTCCTCTTCCTCTCCGTCTCTCCCTCCTCTCTACCTCGGTGCTCTGCAACTCCCAGCGAGTGGGTGAGCGACACACTTACATAAAACCAGCGTGTTACACAATTTGAACGCTGTGCGCTCACGTGTGTGTGTGTGTGTGTGTGTGTGTGTGTGTGTGTGTGTGTGTGTGTGTGTGTGTGTGTGTGTGTGTGTGTGTGTGTGTGTGTGTGTGTGTGTGTGTGTGTGTGTGTGTGTGTGCAATACAACCCAGGCTATGAGACACAAATCCTCTGCTGCCATTCAGTGTGTATTTATCTGCGCTGCTCTCTTTACTTTCAGCCTCAGCACAGTGTCGCCTCTTCAGCTGTGCACAGAGCACGCTTCCTAATCCTGATATCAAACATGGTGGGGTTTCAATAAACAGTGTCGGTGCAGAGCTGCACAGATCCCCTCTGAGCTGACTAACACACCGTCGTGCACTGCATGGGCGAGCGACAGGTGGAGGAGAGGGAGAGCAGAGGAGATGATGTCATGATGGATGTGGTGGAGGTTCAGTCTGCCGTCTTCTCTTCTGTAGTGATGCTCTAGTTTCCTGTGGGCTGACTTCTCTTCCTTACTAATTCACCTCCAGATCACCTGTCCTCCCTCCGTCGTACTTCCTGTCGTTGCTCACCTGTCCGGCTTCCTGGCCTCCGTTCTTTCTTTCTTGCTTGTTGAAGGAAGCTCTCAGGGATTGTGTCCACACGGCGTCTTTTATTATCTATTTGTTTGACATAGTTTTCACCATTAGCTTTAAACGGAGGATGTCTGCTTCATACTTCGTATGAGAGTTTGTCACCTCTCAGTCTGACGTAACGTTACAGCAAAGAGTGTCCGCCCGGCTGATCTGCTCCTCAATGGGCTTGTCGGTCTTTGTCAGGATGGTGTGTGTCCAGAATATGAAGCTCAGGACAGACAGACAAAACAAGCTCCTCCTCCGTTTACTCTTCTCTTGTATAATTTGCACGACTTTCTTCTTCTCCATCGCTTCTTCATCGACTTTATCCACCATAGTTCCCTAAATGAACATCATGCTGTACTAAAGAAGACTTGAATCTAAATAAATGAATAAATCAAGAGAGAAGTAGAGTCATTTTCTCATAGACTTCTATACAACCAGAGGAGTCGCCCCCTGGTGGACACTAGAGAGAATGCAGCTTTAACACATGAATCATCGGCTTCATTTGGCAGAACTCGAGGTTGCCGCCTGGTTTGGACATGCTGTCCAATGTTCTACATTCCTCCCCCTCCTCCCCCCTCTCTCTGGCTGCAGTCTCTACACCTACACCCTTCATTCAGGGTGGGATGACTGTGTCCCCTGTCCCCCTAACCTCCCTTCACATGCTCTCCTCCTCTCCAGTGCAGTGATGTAGTATGATGACCCCGTGTGTCTGAGTACGTTGAAGGATTAGTCGCCAAGGTGCAGAGAGTCTCACCTACAGGCCGTTTGTGTCAATCCATCATAATCCGTCTGCACGATCTAAGCTGTGTGTGTGTGTGTCTATGTCCTCGTCGTTTCCACTCTCTATGATTCACCTTGGGACACCTCTTAATGTCCTCACAGTTGTTTTAGCCCTCTTCATCTTCATCACTTTTTTTTCTCAGCCCACTTATCCTCTCTGTCTCTCTGTCTCTCTCTCTCTCAGGAGTGTTCTTGTCATCCTTTTGTTCCTCTGCTGAATTGTGCTGCTTCTCTCTGCATGGATTCTCACACATCTCTGCACACATATACAGTGTGTTCTGCTGCTTCTGTGTCTCATACTCTAACACACACACACACACACACACACACATACACACACACACACAGTCAGGACCCTCCTGTGTAATTCCAGCGATGAGTTATTTTGCCCCAGGCCCACTGTTACTCACGAGGTATCTGTCATTTCACCCCCACGCACCCTCCCCTCTCTTGCCATCCATCATCTCACACCCCCGCCTCTCTCTCTCTCTCTCTCTCTCTCTCTCTCTTTCTCTCTCGTTCTAATATGCACACAAATCTCACATCCACCATCTCACCCTTTCATCTCATCCCTCTAAAGCTGCTCCTTACATCACAACCCCCCCCCCCCACCCACCTGATCCCTGACCTCCCACACGTTTGCGTTGCCCTCTGACCCTCCTCATCAGCATGCCTCTCCTTTCATTGTATGTGCTTCTATGTTCCTCTGTTCACATGTCTCGCATTCATCACTCTCAGTTAATCAACAGAAACCTGCAAGGTGAGAGCGCCGCTCCCTTTAGAAATCAAAAGCTGTGTGTGTGTGTGTGTGTGTGTGTGTGTGTGTGTGTGTGTGTGTGTGTGTGTGTGTGTGTGTGTGTGTGTGTGTGTGAAGCCATGAGGAGCCCTGATGATGGGGATGGTGACTCACTGATATGATGAGCTGTCATTTGTTACAGCACACTGAGAGGCTGGTATTTGAATGCAGGTGGATGAATCAATAATTACTCATGTTTCTGTCACAGGTGCAATTTTTGGTTCATCTCGGAGATTCTTTATCTCCTCATTTTTTGGCAACAGCGGTCTGACTGAAATATCTGAAGGACTGTTGGATAGAGTCCCGTGGACTCCGGTGAGTTGTCTTCCAGCGCCACCGTGAGCTCCACTCTTGAGATGACTCTGCGGTTATTGAATCCATCGACGTGGAATTTGTTCCAGACGTTCATGTTCCCCACAGGATGAATCACAACAACGTTGGAGATCCGTTGACCTTTTCATCTGGATTCTCCTCCTGTCATCACTCTGCAAACATGACCATCATCTGCAAAGCTTTTATTGTTCCCTGACTGTCATTGCAGGCTCCCAATGTTACACCAGGAAGCTACCAGAATATTAACAATGAACATAAAACAACATCAGTGTACGACTCTTGAAAGGCAACAGAATAGTAGTGTTGTGTCCGTAGCTATAGAGGGTAGAAGCAAATAAAGAGTGTCATGTCATTTACAAGCCTAACTAACGGTCGTATTAGCAATAAGCAGATGGAATTGTTTCGCAGTTGTTAAATGTGTGTAATGACCCAGAAAACGAGCCAGATTAAAAAATGAATGATCATTTATCTGGAATGCATTTGCATCCCATTAAAATGCTGAACAATCAATAGTTGACTAATTTCACATCACAAGCTGGCAGATAAATCACGAACACGTCCAGTGTGATTTATTCATTCATGTATTTGTCCTGTAAACATCTTCACCGAACAGTTGTTGACTCACTCGTTCACTACCTCCATGATGATAATAATCTCCTGCTGACATTCATTTTCAATGTCAACATTGTTTTGTGTATATTTATCCCCGAACCTGTAGAAATAACAGCGTGATGTATGATGATAATGTATCGTAGAGCTGCTGCAACATGCGTATCTCCGGAGCCGATACTATCATCATACCTGGGTGCCGATTCCATACATATATATTAATTTACAAGAACTTTTTTTGCATTTTTAACACTAGAAAATGTGTGCGGAAAAAAGTTGTCTAGAGACTTTTACTTTGAAAAGTCTCTAAATTGACAGAGTAGTCAGAAATGTACAAAAACATTTCCCTCATAATTTAGACTTATTTTATTTCTAATTCATGAGGAACACAGGAAACATAAGTATATGTTATATATACGTATTTATATAAATACCCATTGTTAACATATTAATAGGAACATTAAACGTGGTCGCACGTGTTCCCTCCCGCTAACGTTGCTACGTCTGTTAGCTTCTCTTCATAGATCCACAGTCAGCTGTTTGAATGCTTTCAACTTGAACGTCACATGGGTGCACTACAGTTGTAGCATCGGCTGGTTTGACCACAGAGATGCGAGTGACGGCGGGTTGTGGGCTCTCATGTCGGTTGCACTGCAGCGTTGGCAACGTTCCGCTCTGCTTCTCCTTCTTTCCAGCTCTGTGTTTCCAAACCGTACTGTTGGTTTAGTGTTTAGCACACTTTGGATTTAAAATGTGATGCGGGTCGCATCCCTGGGAGTCTCGGATCCTCTGACGTTTTTTTTAAACAGATACGACCTCACTCAGACTACAACAATAAAAGCGGCAACTTCCTTCTAGCTCTGCACTCAAATGTAGCAATTATATCAAATCAGGCAATAAAATTCCAGTCAAATTGTAAAAATACAAATTCAAAATCTCCTAATCAGGCGCCAACCTTCAGTTCTGCCGAATGAAGCCTCCTCTGGTTGTATAGAAGTCTATGAGAAAATGACTCTACTTCTCTCTTGATTTATTACCTCAGTAAACATTGTAAACATGAGTTTATGGTCTCAATCTCTAGTTTCAAGTCTTCTTCAATACAGCATGATGTTCATTTAGTACATTATGGTCCATTTAGAGTCAAACAGACCATAAAGCAGGGGATGCTTTAGGGCGGGGCTACACAGTGATTGACAGGTCTCTAATAGACTTAGGTCTTATTTCTGATTGTGTTGCTACAGTAACTGTCAGTAAATCGTCATGTTTGGTTATTAGTCCATTTATAACTGCCCCAAAGAATGAGAGATGGAACAACGTCCATCTGAAATCCACAGTTTGTGTGCATTTATCACTAGAACAGCTGCTGGGGTGCTTCCAACACTGACTGTCCGTCCCCAGCGTACCAGATCAGCCACACCAACCTTTTACATTCAGTTCCGACCTCTGCAATACCGTAATGATGTAATTATAGGGCACAAATAATCACATCAGGGGAGCAAATTACATGATTTGAGGGTTCAAATTATATATTTGAAAGAACAAATCAGTTCTTTTCTTTTCTTTTTTTCCTCAGGTGTTTAAAAAACAACTAATTTGTGTGCAGTTAGAATATCTAAAATGAATGTGAGACTCGCTTCTTTGTGCTCAACGGCTGAGGGAATATTTTTAGAAACGCGACATTTTCAGAAACCGAGAGGAGCAGCGCGGCTTAAAACAAACCTACGTTCCACACTGCTCCCCTCCCAGTCCTCCCAGTCAGTGGCAGCGAGATATCGCTCACACTAACGACGTTGTGCTTATTTACGTTCCGCCTCATGGCTCTCTAGTATCCGAGGATCCTTTAACCCAGCAAGTTAAAAAGGGTGATTTATGGACGCGGCTTCCTTTTGTCCCTCAGCAGTGCGGGTCGATCGTGTGACTACAGACGGATTGCGTTAGTGCCGGGCTACATGGCGCTACAGCTGCTTCCGTCTATTTTTACCAGCCATAGATCCTAGCGGTCTGGTACCGTCACACCCGCACATCTAGACTAATGGAGGACACGCTGAGAACCACACTGATCGAACTCCACTCTCACAGGAAGAATCACCAACTGTATACACGTTGCACGCGTGGAAATGCAGACGTGCTGACACAGATTAACACACACTGCACTTCTGTGCACAAACACAACATATAAGACTGTGACGTCAGCCTTTCTTCAATAAAGCAGAGTCTGAGCATAGACCGTGTACAAGACCTTCACCCACTGGTTTGTCGACTGTGGTCTCGAAGCCTCAAGTTCAGCTTTTTGGCCGTCGCCATCTTGTTTTTTCGCAACCAGTGAACAGGAAGTGACCGTATTTGTACTGTGGAGCAGTGACCGTAGAGACACCGTATATACGTCTAGAGACCTGTCGATCACAAGAGAGCCCCTCAACCGTTCTGTATTCCACTCAGCATGATTGTCTCTGTGAAACTAATGTCTGTTGACCCTCTGGATATTCTGTCCTGAGAGCTTTCCGGTTAATGAAATCTACCATATGTCTCGGTGTTCTGATGCAGTTGGGACTTGAGTGATCATTAAAACATTCAGTGCATTGGTTCAGTTAGTCCTCGTGGGCTCCAGACTCAGTTTGACTGTAATCTCAGTGAGGTATACAGTAAATCTGGGGAAAAGACAGAACTGGTATTGGATCAGAACTTGGCACCGGACGAGTTATCGGGAGAGTGCATGCATAGTTTTTTGTTCCAGTCAGTGTCCTTTTACTCCTTTTGGACAAATGTAGACTTGAATCCATTGCATTTAACTTCCAAAAAACCTGTTCGTATCAAACTATCACATGCGCCCACTGAACTCCAAACCATCCAAGAAATACTTCTGTTTCAGGGACCTTTGTTAAAGAAGCTGCTCTCTGTGAAACATGAATACAATTGTCTTTCCGCAGCTAAAATTATATGTTTTCTTGTCTCCATCAGTTTACAAAAAAAGTAATTCATGTTGAAATATATTGTTTGGCAGCTGATCAGATTTATGTGGTCAGTTCAGAGGTTGCCGCCTGGCTAAACATCAGCATGTTAACAGTCATTGTGTTTATATCTTTGTACTTTCTTCAGTATTATCAATGCACCAGTGTCTGACTGTGAACCTTTAAGAGCAGGATGAAACATGTTCTGAACCCACTACACCTTGGACTCCAACCCGTTGTTCCTATTTTCTTCCCTCCACTTGAATTCAATCCCCCCCCTCCCCCTGTTCCACTTTAAGTCCTCTACCATTATCTGTAATGGACTCGGTACGTCAAGCTAACCATTTGTTTGTGACCTGCCGGTGCTCTGTCATTACCGGACGATTGAATGAGTGGAAGTAGTCCGTCTGTGCTTGAGGCCCAGAGAGACAGCCCGCTGGCTCTGGAGAGAACACCAACACTGGACCATTTATTGGAGGTTAGAAACTCAACGCAGACGGGCTGAGACAGCGCTGCTGAAGAGTTGAACAGGAAGCTGAATAATTCATCGGCTCTCAACCAGTCACCTCGCCATTCTCCGTTATTGCAGAAGCCACGCTGCTTGCCCCCCCCCCCCCCCATTAGGCTCTGATCAGACGTCAGCTTCCTGTTGCGTTTACCGCTTCACCAAACCCCGATGTGACATGTTTTTTCCCCCACTCATCTCTTCCGTCCTCTTCCGTCTCCCAGTCTCCGTCCCTTCTCTCGCTTTACCTCTTTCTTTCTTCATCTCACTCCGTTCCTCTTCCTCACTCTTCGCTCTTTGTCTCTGCGGGGCAGTCAGAGCACAGCATTACGCTGTATAATGTCTGGTCCACTAAACGGAGGGTACCTGCTGCAGTCTGTTAATTATAGAAGACATAAAGAGAGCAAGAGAGCGGGCTCAGTCCATTGTAACAAAAAACTCATTTGAGGCAATAATATGTAAATCTTTTACATAAATGTTCATTTGCTGCCCTTTGGCAGCTATTTGTTGCTACAAATAATTCCTACATGCTTTAACTCTGCTGAATTAAAAATCCAGAGTCTGATATCTGGGACAAAGGGAGTGTTTTATGATTCTTTTGGAATAAACAGAGGGAATACTGTAATTAATATGAATAAACAGAGGGAATACTGTAATTAATATGAATAAACAGAGGAATACTGTAATTAATATGAATAAACAGAGGACTACTGTAGTTATTATCAATAAACGGAGGGACTACTGTAATTAATATGAATAAACAGGAATACTGTAATTAATATGAATAAACAGAGGAATACTGTAATTAATATGAAGAAACAGGGACTACTGTAGTTATTATCAATAAATGGAGGGAATACTGTAGTTAATATAAATAAAATGAGGGGATACTGTATTTAATATGAACACTAACAGCATGTTTGTAAAGACAAAACAACAGTACAGCATCTAAAACTGGGAATTGTTGTACAAAAACACAACTATACTGTAACTATCTACCAACAGTGATTGAAATAGTTGTTTGCCGTACAAACTTTAGTTTTTTGGGGATGCTGGCCCCGAGATGTCTGCCAAACATTTTGACATTGATGTCATCTAATAGTTCCACTCACTGACTTGTCTTAACGGGCATTGTATTCATTTGTTTTGCTTGACAGTGCGAGCTAATGATCGCCGGGTGATCCGAGTTGCAATTTGGATTCGTAGGTTTGTGTGTGTGCACAGCATCCAATTACACGCAGCCGTGTGTTGGCTGGTAGTTCGAGGCTCAGTGTCACACAGATGCACTCGGCTCACTCAGATCCAGGTTGTTAAAGGATGAGAACACAAATGAGAAGCAGAGGAGGGTCGATTGCTGAGGGCGGGCGGGTGGTGGACAGCGTGGAGACTATTAGACGGGCCTGCTGGTTTGCAGAAACGAGATCCAACTGCATCATGTAAATGAAAGTAAGTAGAACAACATAGATTGTTTTTCAAGCCAAAATGTCCATTCTTTATACGGCAGGAATGAGGTGGATTGAATTAATGATTAACTAATTCATCGTACTGCACAAAACTCTACAATGTGCCTGATGTGGTCAGTGATGGACTTTATCATCTGGACTTTCAAACCACCTCCAATAATCTTATTGCTGATGGGCCTTCCTCACTAATGAGTAATGTGACGAGTTCCTGATCACAATAAAAACTATTCTCAATGTTTAGCTTCCTTTGTGATTTAAAGAAAACACAAAGGAAGTTTTCTTGCTGCTTTCTTGCTATTAGCTTAGCTTGCTATTAGCTTAGCTTGTGAACTGGCTAATTGCTGCTTCCTCGCAGCGTCTTTTTTCAATTCTTCCCAATGAAGAGAGAGTGCACGTGTCCTCCGTTTACCACATATTTCATATTTCGGACACACACACCATCCTGACGAAGCTTTTATCACCGTACGCCTCGTCTCTCTTTGCTGTAACGTTACGACAGATTGAGTGTTGATGAGCTCATCTATACGAAGTTTAAAGCAGAGATCCTTCGTTTAAAGCTAATCGGGAAAAAAATATGTTAAATAAATATGTAGATAATAAAAAAGCACGGGAGCGATGCTAGTCTATTTCATAATTGTGATGTGTTATCAACATATTCTTGTCATAGAAACAGAAATGCTGGGTTGAAGCTCCACGGCGCCCAGCGGCCGCTAAAGGGCGCCGTGTGGACACAAACCCTGAGTTTTCAGTTTGGGAAACACCTCAATGAGTTTGTGTATGTTTGGTTTTAATTGAGGACTTTTTGTAAAGTGTGTGGGTTTGCTGATGGGCGCATTTGATATATATATATATATATATATATATATATATATATATATATATATATATATATATAGACAGTATATATGAGGAGAGTTATAGCAAGACAGCATGTGTTTGATGTGCAGCGTGCCGTGACAGATTGGATGTGTGTGTGTGTGTGTGTGTAGTCCACAAGCCCGGCCTAAAGGTGTGTATCTACTGAACAGAGTACATGAGTGAAGGAGAAACGTCAATATTCAGAGAGGAACTCTGTGAAAGACACGGATTACATGTGTAAAGACGAGAGCAAAGAACGCAGAGCCTGTTTGTCTTTCTTTGTGTGTGATGCATCGAGATCGAGTAAAGACGGTTTGGAGAGACGGCTCATTGATTTCTGTTCTTGTTGCTCTCTGCTTTAACAAGAAGAAACCTGACCGAACCAATTCACATCCAGCTGTGAGGATGTGAAGCGCGGCAGAACGAGAGCAGCATTGTCAGAGCTATGAGCAGTCGTGAACTGACGTTGTGTCGACGTATGTTATATGGACGCGGTACGCTATGTCCATATAAAAGAAAATCACAAGACATGAAAGGACAAACATGCAGAGAAAAACAATGGCAGACGAATATGTGGACGCTGAAAGGAAAAAGCAAAGACTTTGAAGACGTCCTACGTCGCTTTAGAGAGACTCGGTTTTGGTCAAATATTGAGCAAGTCAACACTGAAGCAGAAGTTTGAAACCCTGTTTAACCATTTGTGGTGTAATGGACCGCTGGCCGTGATCGCGGATTAATTCCACCGCTTAACGTTAACCATCAAAGTGTGAAATAAAGTTTTACTGACGATCGTTGTCCTCCAATATTCAGTACAACATGAGATCAGAACATCATTGATGTGTTTCTAGTCTCTGATCATGTTTCATTGTAAACAACCAATCAGTGTTTAAACCAACAGGAGGAGAGCTAGTAACGTTAGCAGCACCGCTAACGGCTAACCAACGGAGGTTCACTTCAGTTACATTATGATGCCTTCAGGCTCTGCTCAGTGAACATGATTACTGGCTGAAGGTACATTATAACGTTATCATGATGTGTTCACATGTGATTTCGTAAAATGAAGTTTTAGTGAAAAATTTGAATAAATAGAGTTATTTGAAGGAGATTTGTTCAGTTGCCTAACCTTAACCGTAGCTTTACCATGTTGAAGTTTTCGGATATTCTTTTGAGAAATGATTTCTGGCTTAAGGTGTAAACACTTGCATTGAAACATAATGCAATGATATGCAATGAGATAGCGTACGTTTGGCTATGATGTTACATTAATAATGCAACATAATGCAATATGTTTGGTAGCATAAGCCCTAATCTTTATAACAACATCTCTATAATGTCTTTCTTTTTTACCAGGCTTCAGTTTCTCTCTCTCTCTCTCATCTCTCCCTCCCTCTGCCCATCCTCCTCTTCGTACAGTTGCAATGAATAACATCAGCCCCACAAATTAATCCCCCCTCAACCCTCATTGGCCTCCTCTGTTGTCTCCACCGGGTTTATGGGATAACTGTCCCATCAATTAAAGGCTAATTGTGTTAGCTGTCATGTATGAAGCGCCCGGGTATTTCCTCAGCTTATGAAAGTGCCAGCTGATTTTAAAGGAAGTGTCAGCTCTAATACTACCGGCACATTGTGGCACAATGAAGGACAATACGGCCTGTGAGAAATGGCAAAGATTAAAAAAAGATTAAACAGGTTCCATTAAAAAAGCCAAATAGATTTAATCTTAAAAGGCGAAAGTAATTCATTGGAAGGGTTTCATGTCACTTTCCAGCCACAGTACATTTGCAGAACACTATTTCAAATTAATAGTTTCATGAATGGTGTTAGAGTCATGTATTGTGTTGTTTTATGGACGGGCTACATGCTGTGTGTCTACCTGGCTGACTTTTTGCTAGGTTTAGCGTGCGTTAGCGCTCGTGCCGCTAGCTATGTTCATTGGAAGAGATTTGGCAACACTGGGCTGCGTTATTCAGGTTGGATCCTTTTTTAAATCTAGCGTACTCTTGTTAGTTTCTTAAGAGTTCTCAAGATAACAGAAGCACCATAGAATGCAATGGAAACTTTAGGCCAGGGTGTATTCTACCACTATAAGAGTGCTGGTTGGTTTCTGGGTCTTGGGGCTTACTGCACTGTTTGGTAAAGCGGACATTTTGTGTGCACTGTACTTACTGTAATGGGATCTTGGAGGTGAAGGAAGAACCAGGGATTGAAACATACAAAGATATTATTCGGACACTCTCTGAATCACAGTCTGTATATAACAAGTGAACGTAGTCATCGTGACGTCACCCATTTGTTTGTGAACTACCGTTATGAAGCTTTGAGTTCGGCGATTTTGCCCTCGCCATCTTGGAATACGGCCATCACCATCTTGGCTGTTTTGCAACCGATGAACGGACGTTACCCTATTTGGAATGAGGAGGAGTGACGTAGAGACGCCGTATACATCTCTGGTAGCAGCAGCGACCTGTCAATCACAGTGTAGCCCCGCCCTAAAGCATCCCCTGCTTTATGGTCTGTTTGACTCTAAATGGACCATAATGTACTAAATGAACATCATGCTGTATTGAAGAAGACTTGAAACTAGAGATTGAGACCATAAACTCATGTTTACAATGTTTACTGAGGTAATAAATCAAGAGAGAAGTAGAGTCATTTTCTCATAGACTTCTATACAACCAGAGGAGTCGCCCCCTGGTGGACACTAGAGAGAATGCAGGTTTAAAATACTTCCACATCGGTTCCACTCAGCAGAACCGGAGGTTGCTGCCTGGTTGCACCCCTAACGTCCTTTAGTGAAGCTAACCTATAGCATGAGGTACTCACCATGTTTATTTGGGGGGCAGACTAGTGGGTTGTCTAACTCACTTTTTAAAAATCTGTATTCATTTAAACTAAGGAAAGGCACACACAAAGGTGAAAAACACTGCAGCCCAAAAGTAGAGCCAAATAATTCTGTTGGCGTCTTTCAGCTTCAGAGTATCGATCCGTCTTCTAGCAGCATCATAACTTTAAATCGCTCAGTTTGAAGCGTCCCATTAAAACAGTGTGCTTTGTAAAGAAGGCTCGTGACCTATCAGGTGTGGCACATTGTAGTAAATATCGCTCACAGCTTATATGGGCTTCTGTAAGCCATCTGTATCACACACACACACACACACACACACACACACACACACACACACACAGAGAGAAACAAATCTCAGTCAGAGCCTCCAGATCATTGTTTTACTTATATTGTTCTTTACTTTGCTGGTATTGTCTCATGATGACATGAGGACAAAGAAACAGCAACAAAGTGTTCTACTTATCCAACGTATCCGTACACAGCGTTTTGTACCAAAGGTTCCTCTTCATTTTTTGTGCGTTTTTCCTACGAAGGCCACCAACACGTGTCAAGTCTCGTGACATGCGTACAGTCTTTTTCAAAATAAACGTCGGTCAACACAGGAAACTACTTGGTTCGGGTTAGGAAAAATCGTGGTTTGGGTTAAAATATCTGCAGACGTTACGAGACAGAAGCATCTACGTTGACTTCTGGTTCCACACGAGGAACGAACAGCTGTCTGCCGGAGGAAACGGCGCTGTTTGTCGGACCCGTCCACCTCGACCTCAGCCCGTCCTGTGTGTGGATTTAGCGTTCTTTATACTTCCACATTTATGATTACACTTAAAACATCTGAAATCATTTCGTGGTATATCTACTTATTATGGCACATTACCTTTCATAGAAATAGCTACGAGACCAGCCTGAGTCAGACCAATAGTCCATAAAAAAAATGAAAAAGATGCTGATATCTAGACTTAGAAATAGATTTTAGCCTTTGGCCACGTATAATATAAGAGACGTGGCTTTGTTGAGACTGTCTATTGACACACACACACACACACACACACACACACTGAGTCCCCGTCTGAGAGTAACTCGTAATAATTAACATTGATGCATAATGAATCGTGTGAGATTACCATTCCTGATTTCATGTTCTAATTGGTGATATTCATGCTAATGCATATTTCAGTAGCATTCAAACACTGATTTTGGACATTGAGTACCGTGACGTGACGGTCAAAGCTTTGAAGCCTCTTGGACGGATGGATTTATTGTTAATGATGAATGAGAAACTTGCTCCTCTGTTATTTCCCCGTTTAGTTTTTTTACATCTTTCACTCTGTCTGGAAGAACAAGGCATTAACAAGCCATCTCCAGCAGCTCTCATTGACACTCATTTGTTAGTCAAAATAGACTGTAATTAGGTAGAAGATTGCCTGGAAAAAGTGAGTGTTTAATTCATGCACAATGGCACCGAGCGTTTCAGATCTCAAGTGGGAGTTGAGTGTACATTTTGTAAACGGCTAATGATTTCCTTTGGGCGCGAGGAATGTGCTGCTTGTATAGCGCTGCAACCGTCACGCGGGTTTTTGGATAATTAACGGTTTACACACACACACACATGAGTCTCGGGGATGATAAATCAGCTGTCAGGGAAAACTACAAAATCACAGCGTTCCTAAACAGCTGGGGGAGCGAATGAAGTTAGACAAACAAGTTTAAATAATCTCACGTGGCTCCTTTGAGGCTCTTTGCCAACTTCTGTCGGACACAGAGGAGATGAAAGTGCTGCAGAGAAAACACCAGGCGGTACATATTTACTCTGTTTCAGGGGTAGAAAATTAAAATGCAGCGAGGTCCAGTGAGAGAGAATGTCCTCATTTAAAGGTCTGGAACATCACAATAATGTCTAACTTGTTCTATGATTTGGTCCCATGTATGTTGAAGTAGCCTAAAAGTTGTTTTAACGTCTGTATGTCGTCAACAATTAACTGTCAAATCAATTAAAGAAAGTTTAAAGAGTTGTGCTTTGTCTTGTAACGCTTCACATCACCGCTTTTAATAATCTTCCCGGTCTCTGAGCACATGAGACATACTGGTTTTAAACTGAAACACCTTCTCTGACTCACTTACTGTACAGACTTTTCTCTCTCTCCCGTCTCTCCCCTGTTTGTGTTTATCTCACTTGAGTCGGGACGCTTATCGGAATACACATATTTGATTGCCGGAGCAGCATCACGGAGACGGTTTCCAACGCATGTAATTGGTTGGTGTGTTTTCTGGACCGCTGCACGAGTGCCGGCTGCAATAGAAGCGCACCGGCAAAATGTAATAGTTCTCAAATGTATTTATCGGTTATAGGTCCTGGTCTGGGTCCAACGACGTCTGGGTCCGGACCCAGACCGTGAATACTGACCCCTGGTCTATTTTCTAGAATGCTTATGGAGGGAATCGAACCCCTGACCGTCACAGTTCTGCTCTGCTTCCTCTTCGGTGCCGCAACTATTTTTTATTTCTGAACCGAGCAAGTAGATGTGAACGGGGATAAGCGCTCGCTTGTCGGTTTAATGTGATTAGCCGCACGGGGCTCTAGCGGACCTGCGCTTTCATCTGGGTGGGCCAACATCAATAAGAGCCATGTTTGTTGTGTGCTTGTCTGAGGCGCTGTGGCTGCGAGGTTCAGTCCTAATGAGTGTGTACGAACCCGTTTCACGCTCATCTGTCCACTCATGCGTGTGTTACCCTGAGTTTGGTCTTTCTGTGTGTGTGTGTGTGTGTGTGTGTGTGTGTGTGAGAGACACGGGCCGTTAAGTCTGGAGCTCACTAATGAGGATCTGTGTCGCATCAAAACCCATCCAACACCAGTCCTGTTAGCTAGCGGTTAGCTTCCGACAGTGTAGCCGCTAGCTAAAGAGAGAGAGAGTGTAGGCATGTCAGTGTGTGATGATGTGGGTCACCTCTTGCTTTTTCTTTGCATTTTCTTTGTTAAGTTCTACAGGGCCGCCTCTAAGGAACATATCCTCATATGTCGATATACCTAAAAGTTATTTTTTGGTGCGTTTTCCAACGACAGATCCAGCAACACGTGTCGATTTCAGCTCGTTACATTCGTACGGTCTTTTCAACATGAATTTTCGTCTTCACAGGAAACAACTTGGTTGGGTTTAGGCGACAAACCTCCTTAGTTAGGTTTAAGAAAGATATTGTGGTTTGGGTTAAAATAACTACGGAAGTTATGTTACTGCAGTACGGAAGGTTCCGTGGCAAATCAATCATTGTTGACTTCTCCGTCGCCATCTTGGATTACAGCCGTTGCCATGCTGGTTTTTTTGCAACCAATGAACAGGAAGTGACCATATCTGGACTGAGGAGGAGTGACGTAGAGACGGCGTATACGTCTCTGGTAGAGACCTGTCAATCACTGTGTAGCCCCGCCCTAAAGCATAAAGACCTTCAAGATTATATGAAAATGCATGAGCAGAAATGAGATGATGTGATGTGCTGTGGTCAGAAGATGGTTTGGCTTTTGTGTTTTCTTTTCTTTGTTCTCTGGATGGGGCCACTGGGCGTACTGTCCTAAAACCTTTCCAAACAACTCCCAATGGTGCAATATGTGGCCAGACGTGAGGTGTTATTGACTTTATGTCCAGAGGCTGCAAATCCAGCAGCTTTCGGCGGTAAAGATGTGGAAGTGATCAAGATAGGAGCGTTGCAAAAAAGCAGCTATTGAACAAAGACAGTGCATCTGAGAAGCCTTTTCCTATTAAAGATGCAAAGTGTAGGAGTCGGTGACACATTACTGCTCATTAGGGGCCAGTGGGACCGGCTAGCTGCTGTTGTGAATCGTCCTTTTACAGCCAGAGACCGGGAGGTACTTAGTATTGTGAATGTGTCCAGAAGTTTCAGACTTCTGTGCTTTTGTTGGGAAGTTAATATTTACTACTTTTCGGCCACAGAGGGACTTTAAACAGGCGTCGTAGCTCCGTGCATTCCTCGTCTCTGCACCATCTGGTTCGGATCACGTAGCCTCTGTGTCGTTGTAAACTACAGCGTCCGCTTTGACAATGACAGCTCTGCACGTGATTGGTCGATGCCCTTATTCACGGTCCAAAAACGCACAGAAAAACAATCAACGTTGTGTGTTGTCGTGTAAATTAATTGCACGAACGATAAAGCCCCCAGTGTGTAAAGTCCTTCAGTGTCTTTTACATCTGATGCTGTCACACATGTAGGAGCCGTAGAACCAAAGTTCCTCTCTGGTAGAACAGCTTTAGATCAATAAAGAAGTCCATTTGATTATAATATCATCTTCACTTCTCCTCAGTTAACTACTGGCTCATTCAAAGCACTAATGTCAACAGGCTGTGCAAAAGCTGTTTCACTGTTAAATAATAGAGAGGAAGAGAACGCACAGTCGACATCACTGCCACTGAGGGAATAATTCATTTAGAGTGTGAGTGTGAGCAGCTACAAAAAGGTGAGTAAAATGTTGTTTTCGAGTTAAAAGTAAGTATCTTTTTAAGTTCTGAGGGCTAAACTAAGCAATTATAAAGACTTTTTATAACTTAGCATTAAAGACAAAATTAACTAGCAAATGTACTTTTTCTTCCAGAGTATTTGTTTTTCACACACACACACACACTCACACACAGAGTTTTGATCCATTGTATTTTGAGCACAATCAAGCTAATGCATAAGAGGTACAGTATGTGCTGTATACTACACACACACACACACACACACACACACACACACACACACACACACAGTCACAGCTCACTCAGAAGGATTCAGTTCATTTAGCTGAGTGTGTTCCGTAAACAGTAAATATACACGAGGGCCAAAGAACAACTAGAATTCCCCGTGTGAATGTGCTTGTGTGTCTGGATTGTGCTCTCCATGCCTGGTATACTGGTTGGTGGAGTGGCCCTTTAAGAATCTGATTGTGTTTGGACAGACAATAACTAGTCAGGGTAAGGTTGTAAGGTTCCTTCACATTTTCTGCTTGGTCACTGATAAAAGACCAGGCGGCAACCTCCGGTTCTGTCGAGTGAAGCCGATGCTGAAGTGTCTTAAAAGCTGCATTCTCTCTAGTGTCCACCAGGGGGCGACTCCTCTGGTTGTATAGAAGTCTATGAGAAAATGACTCTACTTCTCTCTTGATTTATTACCTCAGTAAACATTGTAAACATGAGTTTATGGTCTCAATCTCTAGTTTCAAGAGTGTTTTCACCTCATGAAAGTTAATTGTAACATTTTTGGTCTCATTTAGCGTCCGCTAGTACTTAGTTCCACCCTCTTGTGTTACTTTTGGTTGCAAAAAGCCAAGATGGCGACGGCCAAAATGTCAAATTGGAACTTCCAAAAACCAGAGGGTGATGTCACAGTGACTACGTCCACTTCTCATATACAGTCTGTTATTCACCTCGTCTGAAACTCCACGTACTCAAGCCACGGTTGGTGGTACTGAGATACATCTAACGAGCCTGTATGTGACATTCAGGGAGTCCAATCTGATTGGCTTGTTGAATCACATGTTTTTTTATCCAAACAGCCCCAAAAAACTGACTCAATTATCAAAATCCAGATGCAATACCCACAATTTTGATGTTCACACTCTGTTCGTTACTTCTAATCTCCTCTCCACACATCATCATTTATCTTGTGCTCATCTTTTCCCAGCAGGGATTCTGTTGCTCTGCTGCTGCAACAACATAAAGCTTCATGATATCTCAATGATTGCTCTGCCAGTTGCTGAGATGTCGTTCTCCAGTTCCGGCTCTGGTTTAGCGACACACACTGAAGTTCAATCTCATCTTCTGTTGTGTTACTGTCAGGATACAGTAACTCTGCTCTAATCAGCTGGCTGTCTTCTCTCCGTTTGTGGAGATGTAAACTTTGAGTTAATGCAGACGAAGTGATTCCATATCGCCGTTCTGTCTTTTTTTTATCACATTACTTTCATTTGTCGTCATAAAAACACCCTGAAAAGCAACATGCGCTGTAACTCAAAGGACACGCTCTTCTTTAAGGAGCTCTCCTTAAGCTCTCGGTAGCTTTCTTTGGCTCGCTCATTGGAAATCCATGGTGCTCCTTCTCTTCCCTCTCCAGCTGTATTGATCGCTCTCAACACTAAGCCTCTGACTCCTTTTACTCACTCCTTCATTTCTCTTTCCAAGCTTTCAGCAGTTTGCTGCCTTCTCTCTCTTGTTCTCCCTCTCTAACTCTGTCTCTTGTTTCTTCCAGCGATCAGATCTTAAATATAAGTCGATATATATTTGAGATGCTCGTCGTCTGAGTGCCTTGTTTTAATTAACTCCAATCAAAGCGGCTAAAGCTGAGGTTATAATCCTGGTCTGGTGTTTACTGTAATGCAGTGATTTGAGATGCACTTTCTTTCTTCTTATGTCCATGACTTAAACTCTTGACAGGTGAACTCACAAAGAACGTCTAGAGGTTGTAGCCACCGTGACTTTTTGATTCCGTCCCACAGCGTACACACAGTCTCAGTCTCATGGAAAGAGTGTGACTTGACATTTGACGGGCCGCGGTTTGCCAACACGATGGTGACCTGTGGCTCGGTGTTGTTGACTCTGATCTATGAAAGACTTCACAATCAGAAACGGTTTGTTGGCACGCACAAGGAATTTGACTTGGTGAATAAAGTATAAAGGCCTTTTTAAAAACTAGAATATGACGAACAAACAAACATTATTAACTGTTATTCAAGTGTTATGTGTTTATTTACAGTCTACAGGTGTGCAGGGAAAGTTGACTTGATGTCTTTCACACTGGGGACACTGGGGACCCACTGCTTTGTGAAATGGCGGATTATGTCCCAATCATATTTAAAAAGGCAGTGTTTGGTAGAAATGGCCTCTAAAGTGAGTGAATACACTGTTTATCTGATGTCTATCTGGAGGTGACTGGACAATACTTTGCCGTCGGAGGCGTTCTGGTGTCTGTTTTTACAGCGTGCAGTATCGACCGATCACGATTGATCACGATTTGGTTGCATGCAGTTAAAAGAAGTGGCTCAGTAAAGAGCAAGAGAGACAGAAGCCAGTGGCTATCGTCTGATGATGATTCAGCATTTCAGTGGTTTAAGATTTGCTTGTGAGACAATCCGGTCGTACTCGTCCTTACTGTACGTCTCTGTAACGGGACAGTTCACGACGAGAAGCGCACGTAAGAGGAAAGTCTTGGCCGAGGGAACCCCATACACATGGACCCCCTTGACCCCTGATGCTTGATGTCTTCAGACCACAAATGAGGGAAGAATAAAAGCTAGCTAGCCTCACTCCCCGCCGCTAAGAGACTACTCTGCCGGGACGAGAGACGGACCTTCAGTCAGCTTCAGCAACTCAAGTTCAGCACCGCAAAGCTGAGCTCCGGGTGTCACGATTATGATTCATTATGACCATTATTGAAAGGAAAAGAATCTATGAAAGTTGTCAGTAAACTGACTTTGACTGTTTAAAAACACAAATGTTTGTAACTTCAACGTCTCCTCTCTTTCTCTCACCCCCAGACTGTTGCGTTGCCATGACGAGCGAGGAGGAGGAGGGCCCCAGCGTTGCAACACCGTCGGCGGCGGCAACCTCCGATGGCGCCGTCACTTCCTCCTCCCCCCGCAGGCCCTCCCCGCACCGCGAGACAAAGGAGGAGGAAGAGGAGGACATAGAGGAGGAAGGGATTCTTCAGGAAGAGAGGATCGAGGAGGACGAGGAGGACGTGGTGGAGTGTGACGGGGACGATGGAGACGACGACAGCAGCGACACCAGTGTGTTAGTGGTGCCGTACCCGGAGCTGGCACCCGTGGTCTTCTTCTGCCTCAAGCAGACAACATGTCCTCGCAGCTGTTGCATCCGCATGGTCACCAGCCCATATCCTTTCACACCGTCACCGGTGGTGCTGTCAGCGTGTGGATTATCTCCAAAAGTGCCGATTAATATCTGAGTCCATCCTCATTTAGTCATCATCACCCGGTTCTAGGCTCTAAGGTCACACATTAAGAAGGCCGTATCACTCTTAGTCTCCCATTAACGAGAGACGGATTCAGCCGACACAACATCCTGGCTTTGGATGTTTCAACCTCAACTGACACGTGTGAGCTGCCCCCAGGTGGTGCATGGGGGGTCTGGATCCAGGTCCAGATAAGTGCAGGTTTAAATACCATTTACGAGTCGGATTTATGGATGCATGACGCATTCTGCTCCAAACACACGTGTGACGCATGTAGCAATCATTTCAGCAAGGTGTCAGCAATGCTCATGGAAAAATGCTAATATTATACACATTTATTTTTGTCAGTCTTGCATGAATATTCTCTGAGAAACAGGAAAACAGCGCAAACCAGATTCACCGAGCCGCGAGGGAGGTGATAAAAACAAAGGCGTCTTTACCTTTGTGCTATAGAAATCTAAGTGGTGTTGTGTAGAGGCCCACCACACAACCAGTCCTATTGAATTGATAATAACACTAGTTATAACCACTGTAACTTTATAACTTCATGACTGATTTTCATCGAAATTACATTTGCTTGCAATTATCATTACACCTAAACTCTGGATAAATGTTGCTCATTCTAAGCAACTCATAACTGTTGTTCCTGCATATCTAACAGGCAGCATTGAGACATGCTGGATGGAGCATCGTCAACTTTTACTTCAGAGTGCTTGAAGTGAAAGTTTCCGCCTTTTGTGTGAGCAGAAATGATCGGTGCGAGGTGATGTAGGACTCATGTCTTTATCTTAGTCTTTGTGTATTCTATCTATTCTCTGCCCTTCATAAGAAGTGACACAGGGCAGCACAGGCAGACGGTTCTTATCAAGCGTCTGAAGAGCATCAGGTCATGTGTGACTCACACACGCCGACTCCCCAAACACAGAGTTCATATTCCTCCAAGTTGTAACGCCGCCGAGTGAAGAATGAGTGAGCAGACAAAGCAGAGGTATGACCGGCTGGTTGATGTTGGCAGAGACTAATAAAGGGAAAGAGAGAAGGAGACGAATGAAAGGATTCAGAGAAACGATGGAAAGAAGGAAAGTTATACTGATGGAAAGATGACAGTGGGTCGTAGAAACAGGGAAACAGACAACACGTGAGACTGGCAGTGTAAGTGTTTAAGAGAGGTGTGAAGGTGGGGGAAGGAATACAACACATATAGTGTGTGTGTGTGTGTGTGTGTTTCTATGTGTCTGCATGTGATAAATCGCTCCAGCGTTGACGTCGCAATGTGTGCGTGTGCATTAGTCACATGGTGCGACGTGCGACAAGTCAAGTGAGGCAAATGATCTCAAACACGTCACGCTCAAACATTTGTTCTTGCTGCACACAACTCTGGTTTCAGGGATCTGGGATACACAGACTGTGTTGCTGCTGACGGACACGTCGGCTCTGCATGCAAAAAAACATTTGTTATACCATTACTTTATGTTTCATATCGCATAAAATATAAAATGCAATAAAAAAGACATTATTTTTTCCAATATGGTGCAGCTCTAATGTGAGCATGTGAGCGGAGAAGCAAAGCTGTTTCTCCCCAGAGACAAAGAGCTGATATCAGTGATTCCTGTCATGGAGAGAAAGGAGGAGATTGAAATAGATGTTCTCTTTGCAGACACTCTGCACATTAAGCAAACATCACATCAACTTCAGCTTCATTCATCACCAACTGGAGAGAAAGACGCAGCAGAAATTAGAGCGGGAAAATAAATGTTGGAGAGGCGAGCCATCCGTTCAGGTCGGAGAAAAACACTTTGGCTTTTGTCTGTTATTTGTTCCTCTGCTCCGCTCACAAGTGAATTATAATATATATTATAATCCATCTGGATTCTTCTCATGTACATGATGAGAATAAACCGAAAGGCACTTGCTGCAAAAAATGTACTTTAAAGCCCTGTGTTCTCATATCAAATCTTTAAAGCAGGAGTGCTAAGCTAGCAGTCGTTCACCGCTGATAGCTGTTGGTTGTTCACTAGGCGGCAACCTCCGGTTCTCCAAAGTGAAGCCGTTGCTTCATGTGTTAAAGCTGCATTCTCTCTAATGTCCACCAGGGGGCGACTCCTCTGGTTGTATGCCTCTGCTGGTTGTAAAGCGGGGTATGCTTTAGGGCGGGGCTTACTGTGATTGACAGCTTTCCCTTCACTGGTTGCAAGAAAACAAGAAATGCAGAACTTGTCCTACTTCTTAGAAACAGTCTATGTTGTTGACTTTATTTGAGTTACTCTAGCGGCTGCTAATGCTGACGCCAGTTTGTCAGCTCCTCAGCTAAGGTGGCTAAAACATACATAGTGTTGAAGTGGAAGAGCTGAAGTGGTTTATAGAGGGGTCTCTAAAGAGAGATATAGTACTCAGAGTTTTAAAGAAATAGAGTGATTGTTGGCCACTTATTGGTGCTTCAGGAGTTCTGAGTGGCTCAGCTCCCCCTCTCTCCCACTTCTCCCTCTGGCTCCATCACTCTTCTTCACCCTTCCTCTCTTGGACAGCAAATCATTTGTAGTTTCCATTGTGTTAAATCTTTTCGTCGAAGCTCAGAGAGGACGTCAGTGAGGCAGAGTTGGATACTTGGCAGTCGACGGATAGACGGGTCAGACTTCTGTCGCTCTAGATTTATTCCCGATCACAGTTTGACATAATTTACTTCCGGATTCTATTCGTGCGTCACTTTTTTTTGTCGTCGCTGATCCTCATCCACACTCACCGATATGTCCACTTCACCATTGTTTCACTCTGTCCTTGTGAGAAAACACTGTGCCAGCAATGGTTTTTGAGAAAGCAAGAGAGCTGTTGTAAAGGAGGTGGATATCACTGGTTGAAGGACTATTAATATCAATGAGACTAAATATTCATAACACCTTTATGTAACACAACATAACAGCCTCGAAAGAATACCCATGAAGTTAAATCAGGTTGTTTGTATTATGTTGTTTGTTGGTTGTGTTATGCACGGTACGGAGGTGTACCGTAATAAGTCCACATTTCTAACTGCAGTTGTATAAATCATAATTGTGTCCCAGTGCACTAAATGCACTCGTATATGTCTTCTTATTCAATGTATTCTCTGCGATGTGAAGTGTGCTGCGCTACATTTTAAGTGTACTTGACAATTTCTTATCAACAATAGGAATGTAAGTCTACTCTACGTTGGTACAAGTGTATACACGTACACTTTAAATGTATTTACATGCAAGTGTACTTCTCAATTTGCCAAGTCGTGAAACAGCAGCTCGTAACAATGAATCTGTGAAAGTGAAACTATGAAAAGCTGAACCCAGGAACACGCCTGGGTGGGCACAAAGCTCTAATTAACACAGCAATAAATACTGTCATTCAGTGCCCTACAGAAACAATGCTGTTCATGTGCACCAGAGCACCATTTATGGATAATTGTAACACTGCAGTAAACTCCGATGGCTTTCTTTTGTAAAAGGAAAGTCTGCTCTTCGCTCTGTGAAGCTTTCAGCATTTGGTTTTGGTTTGGATATCAACAGTTATAATGCCATGGACCGGCTGAATGCTCCAATCTGATCGGCAACAGGGTGTCCATTGATTCCTGTTGATGGACTCCTACTGTGTAGTTCCAGTGAAACTGTCCGTTAACCGATCAAAATGAATGCTAGCAGCATAGCTAGCCGGTCTTGTTAAACATTCCGTAAAAATGTTTTCAACCGTACGCTATGACGCTTTGAATCTTTCTGCGTAACGTGTGTTAGCGTTATTTTAGTCAGGATTGTGTGAAAACATGATATTGATTTGTGGACAATGACATGGCTGGATAGTCTGCTAGTTGAATTATATGTACTGTTTGTCAACCGTACCCAATGGTATTGACTTTGAATCTTGCTAAAAACAGTGACATGGCTGGATAACTAGCTTGTTATGTTGTCTTCCTGGCTCGTAGCTCGTAGCCGAAGGGTTCTACGAGCTGAGCCTAGAAATATCTCCCGTTGCCAAGTTGTATCCAAGGTCGGTCCTATTTACGGTTACATTGCATTGAGAACCTCATGGGATGGTAATAATTGTTCCAGGTATTAGCCACCCCCCAGCTGCTACCAGGGAAATGCCCCGCTGAGCGGCAGACAGTTGTGGCCTCCCCGTTGTGGCCTCCCCGCTGTCCATTAAGTCCTCATTGTGGACAGCTCAGCGGGCATTGTCCCTCTCATGCTCCATTTATTAGCAATAGCAATGGTCTGTTAATCTTCATGAACCTTTGGATGTTTTACACAAACACTATGGGCTGTGTTTTAGAAATAATGTATGAAAGTATACAGATTATGTATATGTATGTGTGTACATCATTACCTAAGATGTAGCCTACCTTTGGGGTACTTGCAGGAATTGAATACCACTTAAAACACACTATTCATGGTTTTATTTTGAAGGGTCAATGCAAATCTATGGGACTATGTTGACTATGTTGACGTTAAGGCAACAAAAAAGCAGTGTAGAGCAGCTTCTCAGTGTGATCTACAATACTACCATCCTCTCATATTACAGGGAGTCGTTTGATTCAATGTTTGTATCATAAATTGTCTTTCATTAAGCTTAAAAGTCTTTTTGTTAACATCTGTTTGCTCGATGAGCAGTTGTTTCCTCCAGCAGTACGCTTCGTGTAGCTACAACAACAACTTCATCTCGTTGAATCTTAACCGTGTTGCTGCCCAAAGGCGTTCATGGTGAATTATGTTGAAAGTGGTTGAAAAAGCACTTTAACAATTCAGTTCTCTGAATAAGAGGAGCAAGACAGACGTGGTTAAGAGAAACACTTTAGTTGGAACTGGGTTTTCTGCTGAGGTGAGGTGCTGCCAGCAGTCTTACCATCCTTGTGAAATTTGTATTTGTTTTTGCAAAATTGTACATTTCCCACGCTGAATCGACTGCGTAGTCGCGTAAGAAATGAAACGTCAAGGCAAACTTGTCACGGCCATGGTTTCTCTTCCCTGCACAAAGCTGCTTCCAACAGGGAGTACTCTCATTGTATCCACAGTCTGTGTGGCTCCACTGATGCCGGGCTGACAGTGAAGCACATATCACGTTAACTAGCAGAAACACAGCAGCGTCCGTTGACATAGAGAGGGTGTAATCAGAGCGTTGTGGAGGAGGGAATAATGGAGATCATTCCAAAGGTTTTGAAATGATAAATGCTGCTCTCCACAGCTACACCTGTACCTGTGTGTTGGACAGGAGGGAGGGATGAAGGAGGGAGGGATGAAGGCAGAGAATGAGAGGAGAAGCAGTCTGTGCAGAGACAAACAGAGCAAGAGGAGTTCATATATATATTCTGCTCCAAACCAAATCTGATGGCAACGGAAGCTCAGATTAATAGCTTCCAATTCACTTTCAATCTCCTGTGGACCAACACATGTGGCCCTCTGTGCCACTGGTGTTATTGCACATACACACAAACTCTCACTGTCACACAGATCTACCGACACATACACACAAAAACAGACAAAGATATTCAGCACATATATATATGAATAATCCTTATTGGCAGATACAGATCCCTCTTTTGTCTTGTTTGGTTGTAGCAGCTGGTCTACCAGACTTCAGACTGTAGACCACCGCTCTGAAGTCAGTAAACCATCACAAATTCTAAATGTTATACTTTTACTTTGTTATAGTCGTCTACAGTGTTTTTTTATGTCTTCATAAAATGACACTATTCAAATGATAAAGAAATACAATACCGTATTTCTATTGATAAAAACAAATCTGGTCATTAGTAGTTATTCAAGTTTCTCACCAAAACTATATTTTACAGATGACATGTGAACACATCATGATAACGTTATAATGTACCTTCAGCCAGTACTCATGTTCACTGAGCAGAGCCTGAAGGCATCATAATGTAACTGAAGTGAACCTCCCTTGGTTAGCCGTTAGCGGTGCTGCTAACGTTACTAGCTCTCCTCCTGTTGCTTTAAACACTGATTGGTTGTTTACAATGAAACATTATCGGAGACTAGAAACACATGAATGATGTCCTGACCACATGTTGATCTGAATATTGGAGGATAACGATGGTCAGTAAAACTTTATTTAGCTCCATGGTGGTTAAATAATAAGATAATTCAGGATAACTACGCTAATGGATGGGCTGTATTGATCAGGATGGCTATTGGATATGCTATCATGTTGGCTGATGCTCTGCATCAGGAGAAAGGGATTCACTTGATGCAATTTGGCAGTTCTAGAATAATCATTAGACCCAAGGGGATGGATGTGAAACACCTTTTGGTTTGTGTGGTTGGATGATGATTGGATTAATGCAGCTGAACTGGATCTTATACAAGATGTCTACTCAACAAAATCAGTTTGATTGGTAAATCAATTCCCCTGCAGCGGCTGCAGGTGTTTCCTTTAGTGGAGTTGAAAGGTAGCTTTCTTGCTGAGCAGTGCATGGCAGGCAGGTTGCGTACGGCAGCAATGATCTGTCTCTGTGATTGGTCTCGCTGGTGTCTTGGATGTTGATCTGGTTTTCTTGTTTTCCAGCCACCCGTGAAGCCCTTTGAGACTGTAGTTGAAGTCTATACGTGAACAAACTTGACTTGACAAGTTGTGACATGTTTTTGTGACATTTCATTTTTTTATTGGCGTTGGGGTGTTCGGAATGGGACTAAGGCCTGAGGTTTGTTTGAGGTCCTCACGATGCATTGTTGAGTTTTAAGTTAGTGTGTATCTAGTGTGATCTATGGTTACCGATAACACGCTTCTCTATATAGACCTGCAGAGATAGTTATGTGTGTCTCTGGAGAACCATGACAGTCAGGGTTCCCACGTGTCCTGGACTGGCGGAAACCTCGAGTTCTGCTGATGCTGAAGTGCCTAAAAACCTGCATTCTCTCTAGTGTCCACCAGGGGGCGACTCCTCTGGTTGTATAGAAGTCTATGAGAAAATGACTCTACTTCTCTCTTGATTTATTACCTCAGTAAACATTGTAAACATGAGTTTATGGTCTCAATCTCTAGTTTCAAGTCTTCTTCAATACAGCATGATGTTCATTTAGTACATTATGGTCCATTTAGAGTCAAACAGACCATAAAGCAGGGGATGCTTTAGGGCTACACGGTGATTGACAGGTCTCTACCAGAGACGTATACGCCGTCTCTCCGTCACTTTAGCTGATACTTCACTGGATTGTTTTTAGTGTAGGTTTTAAAATGACAGTCTGTATGCAGCGGTCAGTTTCTATAGAATCCGAGTGTTGCTCGGGGGGGGGGGGGGGACAGCTAGTCTGCCTCTTTGGGACGCTCTTTTCTCCTGACTGGACATGTGCAGCATGGATGAACTTATTTATGCAGACATGTTGGAATGGACAATGCTGGAGCAGACAGCAGCTGTGATGTGGGGGGGTTCCAGCTCCCTCTTTTTATTCTTTTATGCTCTCCAGCAGCTGTGCTTATGCTGATGCCGGTATTAAGGTATTAATCACTATGCTAATGTCACTGTACCTACCCGTCAAACTGGTGCATGCATGGACCTGTGCTCCCTCTATCCATTCATGTATTCAATCATTCTGTTTATATTCAAATAGTTTTCTATATTATTATTATTATTATTATTATTATTATTATTATTATACTCCCTTCCTGTCCCTTGTTCCTTCCTCCCACTGTTTATCACCTTCTGCTTCTTTTATCACCGTTGTTTTCTGCTCATAAAAAGCCTCCTTTGAACCTCTTCACCAGACACTTCTGAGCTGGTTTATCTGTGTTCTCTCTTTCATCCTTTATTTGATCACACAGCATCGGCAGATCCCATTTCACTGAAGAGACTATTTGTTCCTTGGCCGGAGCTGCGATTAATTTTAATGGTCGCCCTTTGCCCCGTTAAGCGTCCTGTTACACGTCTTACGTCTTACAGCAAATGAGATGGCTGAGTAACATGTCGGAGCCCCGTGGAACAGAGCACAGAGCACAGTTCTCTGTTTAATTTGCTGAATCTCACTGGTGTGAGTGGACCGTGGACAGTCTGTAGGTGTGAGCCAGAGAGATGTGTAAAACAGATGTAATTTAAATTGGAGGGTTATCTCGCTTGTTTAACAGTATTATAAGGTCACTAAAGTGACACTGTCCTTCAACCGTTAATGAAGGGAAAGCTTACGGTTTTCTTTCAGTAGCAGAGGTGGAACAAGTCAAATAAACTAAGAGGATCAGATCATAATCCTCTCTCAGACCTTCTTCTGTTCTGCCAAAGGGCCAAAACAAACAGATGGTCCTTCACGACCCCTCAGTGCCTGCAGCTACTGCAGCAACAGTTTCAGTTCACCCTCTCATCCACCTTTCTTCTTGGCTCAACATTTCCTCCTCGGCCTCTTTACCTCCGTGGTGTGACGTCACCTAGAAGTCTAATATTTAGCCCATTTGTTTAAAGGAAGCAATCAAAGATTCAATAGCGATATCAAGAGTTCTCTGTGGTTGATTGAGGTTGTGTCACTCTCAGTGAGCTTTGTTTTAAACAGTTGGATTAATAAGCACCACGTGTAACACTTCAATGACCTCCTTCTACTTGGAAAAACCAACCCAGAGCCAAATACCGTGTTTGGAAGCAAGTGCAGGCTGCAAAGTCCCACGACCAGCAATATCTTGAGATGAATGAGTTTATTTAAGCGTACGGACGCCACACGTTTGATTCCTAACGCCGTGTGTCGTAGTGTCGTACGCTCTTAGCATTCGGCCCAGACGTGCAGACGGCCCCGTGCTGCTGACGTCATGTATCGCTGCTCTGCCTTCATGCTGGTTGCTGCCGATACGTATTATTGTCAGCTTGGCATCGCCCACTGGGCCTGCAGGCGCTGAAATAACACACTGGCTCCTGTGGAGAGATGGTGTGTGTGTGTGTGTGTGTGTGTGTGTGTGTGTGTGTGTGTGTGTGTGTGTGTGTGTGTGTGTGTGTGTGTGTGTGTGTGTGTGTGTGTGTGTGGCGATGTGCAGAAGTCAGGTGTGTTATTTATAGCTTCCTGTCTGAACAGCAAACACAGACGTGGAACTTTTCTCTGATATCTTAACCGACCAGTAGAGTCTCTCACTGGACTCACGTTCTCGTACTTATTAAAGCTTTATATAACAAACGATATCTGTTAGTTTGTGTTTTCAATATTCAGATTTAAAACTGGTAATAAACTAATAAACACAACTGAAAATCCGTAACAGAAAGAATTGAAAACGTGATTGTTTACCTCTCAAAAATACGATTTTTTTACTTCACCATGAATATTATATTACGTTTAATGACATGCAGTTCGGTGTTTAGTTTGGATTACATACACATGATGGAATGATTTTTTTATTTTTAAGAAACAAGTGTTTGAATGTGTATTATTGAGTTGGGACGTTAGTTATAAGCTGTAAAACAGGGAGACAGACCCAGAGGAAGGTCATTAGTCATTAACACTCCCAGTGACTGCGATCTGCACTGTGTCACGGTGGGAGCTGTTGACTGGCATGTGTTAATGTGGTGTGTGTGTGTGTGTGTGTGTGCGTGTGTGTGTGTGTGTGTGTGTGTGTATGTGTGTGTGCGTGTAAAAGAGCATGTTTGTGTTCCTTTTCTTCTGTGAACTGAAATTATCGTCTCAATTTAGGAAGCTGAAAGCGACGCTTGTCCCCACAGACACCACACCTTGTTCCTCTCGTTAAGATCGTGAGTATTAACGTGTCACTTTGTTACGTCTCAGCCACATAATGATGATGATGATGATGATGATGATGATGATGATGATGACAAACTATTTGTTTTTTAAATGCAGAGGAGAGAGCGTTCTCAAACTGCCAGAAGGACTAATTGACCTCTCTACACAGACAGATGAGATACATAGACATGTAAAGAAGAGAACAGATGTGTAACAATAGAGAACAGATGTGTAACAATAGAGAACAGATGTGTAACAATAGAGGAAAGAGTGAAACACAAAAGAGATCAATGAGGAAAAAGATGCAGTATTAGGAGTGAATTGTCAAAAAAAGATACGTTTTTTTCCATCCGATGAACAGAAGTGACCACATCTGGACTGAGGAGGAGTGAGGTAGAGACGTATACGTCAAAGTCACAAGACTTCATTGACTTTTACCTGGCAGAACACAGGAGTCACTGGTCACATCGGCTGGTAAAAGTGAGCAGATATTCACTGCAGATTGATGGAGAAACATCCATCGTGCCTTGACATGGTGTTGTGTTGTGTGTATGTCTCACTGGTCGCAGTATATGTTTAGCTCCGTCAGTAGTTGTGTTTGATTGGTGGTCAGTGGGTTCTATCGGTTACACGAGCAGCGTACTGACGTCCGTGGGCAGGAGAGGAAAGCTGCACTCTTAACCTCTGCATCATATCAGCAGCGTACTTCATCACAGAGAGAGAGAGAGAGAGAGAGAGAGAGAGAGAGAGAGAACACATGGGAGAGCAAAGTGAATCCCAACAGATGGTTTGAAGGAAGACTGTCTGTTTCCCGTCTTATCTCATCTGTAACGGCACGCTGAGTATTTCCCTGCTAACTCCATTCCTGTCGTATCTCCCCACCGTCGCTCAAAGACACTTTAGTGCGGCTGTTAGATTCAGTTTACTGCTTTACTCTCTCTCTCTCTCTCTCCCTCTGTCTCTCTCTCTCCCTCTGTCTCTCTCTCTGTCTCTGTCTCTCTCTCTGTCTGTCTCTCTCTCTCCCTCTCTCTCTCTCTCCGTCTCTCTCTGTCTGTCTCTCTCTCTGTCTCTCTCTCTCTCCCTCTCTCTCTCTCTGTCTCTCCCTCTCTCTGTCTCTCTCTCTCTCCGTGCCGTCAGTCCTTCCTGTTGCAGCAGTTTATCTGCCTCAGTCTGTTTCCCAGAAGGTGATGGACCGCTAAATGAACCCGTAGTATTCTGATCTCAGCACAACCACACAATGTGTGTCTGTGTGTGTGTGTGTGTGTGTGTGTGTGTGTGTGTGCACGTAGTTTTAGGCTTGTGTGGCATCTTCTTTTATAAAATATATCGATTCATTGTTAAACTAAACGGTGGTTTTATCAAATGATTGGATCCCCGATCAGGATATTGAATCGTGAACAGATGATTTAGTTGACCGAAAAATGTGTGTCGTTCAAAATACAAACACACACACACACACACACACACGCACACACACACACACACACACACACACACACACACACACACACACACACACACGCACACACACACACACACACACACACACACACACACAACAGAGGTTTTCCTAATATATATTTTTTTGACAGCGCCGGTTGCCACAGCAACAAGGCAGAGCTTGTCTTAGAGGAATCCTGCGGCCGCTGAGAGGAACCGAGTGGGAGACGCAGACAGAGAGAAGTCAGAGATGTGAGGAGGCGGAGGGATTCTTAGAAGCAAAGAAACTTCCACACTTTACTTACATTGACACAACGATATTTTGTATCATAAGTTTTTCTGAAATGTTGTGTTTAAATATGCAAATGAGACAATCTTATTAAATACGTGCTGATTTGATTATATTTTTCTTTTCAAGGACCCAGAAAGGAAAGCAAACAAAACCATTGGTTAGACCTTTCTAAAGAAGGGAAACGGTACGCTCCTCTCTTGAGAACTGTATTTGTTCAGATTAAGACTAAACCTCCCACAAGATCGTAAGAGACGCTAACAGCACTTCACAGCCAACTCAAGATGAGATTAATTTACAGGATAAAGCAAGAATAAAAACACAGTCTGGTTCATGTAAAATCTCTCACAGGATGCAAACTGCAGCGTTAGAGGCTGATGAACGCACACTGACTGGTGCGTGTGTTTATTTGCTTCCATTCATTTGTACAAACCACAGACTTTATAGAAGAAGTGGACGTAGTCATCGAGACGTCACCCATCGGTTTGTGGACTGATGTTTTGAAGCCTCAAGTTCGACGATTTTGCCGTTGCCATCTCGGAATACGGCTGTCGCCATCATTTTTTTTGCAACCAGTGAACAGGAAGTGACCATATCTGGACTGAGGAGCGACGTAGAGACGCGTATACGTCTCTGGTAGAGACCTGTCAATCACTGTGTTGAAGAACCCATCATAGAAAGTTTTTAAAGAACATAGTGTGACCTCTTGGTATAATGGAGAAGTAAAAGAGGCCCTGAAGACACAGATGTCAGCTCCTAAAGACACGGAAAGGCAGTTTAAAACAGGAAACAGCTTCTCGGAAGGCTAGTTTAAAACAGGAACATAGAAACCACAACCGACTCATAGTTGAGCTACCTGCATGAACCAGATAAGACCAGACTAGACACTTCCTTCTTGGGAGTCATGTGAGGCGGAGGCCTCTGTAGGTATAAAAGGATGCTGAATGTTGCATCTCGTTGAAGCTCACACCACAGACAGCTGAATGAGTATCTGTGGTGCACTCTTCACTTGCAAGCAAATAAATGGACAAAGACAACTTTAAATCTTTTGAAGACTTTGTTATTGATTTGTGAACAAAAACTCTCTTCTCCCGATTAACCTAGAAATTTTCCACCACAGGAGGGAGGGAGGGAGACAGACAGACAGAGAGCTGGGTTAGAAAGAGTGACGCCAGCGAGGTGTTCAGGATTCATTTAGCCCCCCGCTGACACACACTCTCTCAGCCTCCCGGCTCTTTACGGCGCCGCCACGCCGACGCTTTTTTCGGCACATCCAAATCTTTTGTGTTATTGTCTCTGATGCCACTTGACTTGGTCTGGCCCTTCTAAAAATCATGGATTTGTTTCTGATGTAAGTGAATCTGCTGATGGAGCTTTGGATCAAACGTGTGGTTCACTCTGACAGGAAAACCACAAACAAATATATATATATATATATATATACACTGTATATGTATCAGGGCTGGAGTAAGTCCTTGTCAGAAGATGAGTTAATGACTTGACCTGTGTCATTAATGTGGTTGAGTTTACTGACTTTTTAATCCAGTTTTAAAGGATCTCTCTTGACATTGAGAGCATTAATATATCGTCAAACAACCATCATCTGTGTAAAGATGTAGAGGAGTAATGTCGGGCTGCAGGTGGTGTCTAGCACTGTTGCCTCACAGCAAAAGGTGGCCCAGGTTGCATGTTCTTCCCGCGGCAGCGTGAGTTCTCTCCGGGTTCGCCCCAATGTCAGCTGGCATCGGCTTCAAGATTATTGGCTATAAAAAATGAATTGAATTGAAAATTGTTTTACATTTTATAGACTTGGTTACTTAGAAAAAAGTAGTCCTTGATGAATCTATAGTAAAAATAGTCTTTAGTTGCAGACGGTAACATGTCCTTCACCTGCTAAAGACTGAGATTTCATCCGGTAAAAAGGATGGATTATGTGACTCCCTATTCATAAAAATACATAACAATGCATAGAAACATAATGAATGAGCACATTAAAGAGGGAGATGTTATTGCATGTTTGTACCAGGAGGCAACCTCCGGTTCTGCAGAGTGAAGTCAGAGCTTCATGTGTTAAAGCTGCATTCTCTCTAGTGTCCACCAGGGGGCGACTCCTCTGGTTGTATAGAAGTCTATGAGAAAATGACTCTACTTCTCTCTTGATTTATTACCTCAGTAAACATTGTAAACATGAGTTTATGGTCTCAATCTCTAGTTTCAAGTCTTCTTCAATACAGCATGATGTTCATTTAGTACATTATGGTCCATTTAGAGTCAAACAGACCATAAAGCAGGGGATGCTTTAGGGCGGGGCTACACAGTGATTGACAGGTCTCTACCAGAGACATATACGACGTCTCTACGTCACTCCTCCTCAGTCCAGATATGATCACTTCTTCATTGGCTGCAAAAAAACAACTTGACAACAGCCGTAATCCAAGATGGTGATGGCAAAATCGCCGAACTCGAGACTTCAGTCCACAAATCAACAGGTGATTTGACGATGACCACGTCTACTTCTTATTTACAGTTTATGAAATCAACATTGAAGTGTCTTCACATAAGGTTTCTCACAGCAAACTGGGACTGGACCAGAGTCTGTTTAGAGTCTGGTCACCTTCCAATGATAAAAGGGAACTCCATGAAGCCTCTACATTTTGACAGAGCAGCGCTCCTGTCCTCCAGGGAGCCATCAGAACAGGCCGATCACTCACACTGTACTTCCAGCTATTTTACCGGAGCTGCTCCGTGGCCCACATTGAAATTCTGGAGGTGTTTTTTTTTTTTTCCGGCAGTGCTTCCAGCCATGAGTGACGGGCACTGGATGAATGTGAAACACACTACTTTGCAACCACTGCCCGGTACGAAATGACAAAAAAATGATATAAAAGGAAGAAAGAATTCCGGTTGTGAAACAGTTCTATGAAACAATTTCTGAGTTAATCTTCTTCGAAACACTGAATTCCACCTGATTCTCCATCCAGCAGAGTGTGTGTGTGTGTGTGTGCGTGTGTGTGTGTGTGTGTGTGTGTGTGTGTGTGTGTGTGTGTGTGTGTGTGTGTGTCTGCGAGCCTCCTCCAAGGCAGCGACACTAATTGACTCATTCTTCAGAAGTGGAGAGAGAGACAGACAGCACGTTGTTAAAGCGGCTCATGTATCGGCAGCGTGCATGAGAGGACACGCCGGCGCTTTGGCAACTCTCCGAGGCTGCTTCTTAAAGAATGCATCTGGCAGAGGAAATAACCTCCAGATAATCAGTACGGCATTAGCCCTAAAGACTGTCATCATGACTCTGACTCCGGGGGGGGGGGGGGTTGTTTTTTATCCGGCCATGATATTCACATTAAAGTGTATCTGCCTGGAAAGAGGCTGCGCCGCCTGGAGGCTCAGGAGCTCCTGACACCTGAGGATGATATCTCCGTCCTCATTAGGAAAGGGCTCGCTGCAGAAGAGAGCTATAGTTGCAAAAAGTATTGTGTGTGTGTGTGTGTGTGTGTGTGTGTGTGTGTGTGTGTGTGTGTGTGTGTGTGCGTGCGTGCGTGCGTGCATGCTGCATTTGGCATGATTTGAATATTTGTATTGTTTGTAAGTGAACCTAAAAACTGAATTTATTCCATATGATTTTTAAAAAAGCGTTTTTATATTGGAAACATTTTGATTTCCAAAATGTTGATCAAGCAGGTCAAAGCCATGTTCACTGAACACAACCAATCCAAGACAACACAAACGCTCCTTCAGCTCTCCTTCAAACGTCTTTTTAAGGTCTAAAACATAAAGAAACAATTGTTTGAGAAATTCATTAATCACCATTTTGAGTGGTGGTTGAACTAAATTTGTAATTTGAAGTCAACTTGCTTTCAGAGCTCGTTAAACTCGTTTCCCGATAACATAATAATTCCTCATGTTCCTGGTGGGCTTTTATTTTGAAACATTTTGTGGGAAATGTTGAGTTTCGGTAACTTAATGTTACAAATAATCCAAAACTCTGGTTATATTTGAGAATTGATGATATGAAGCCTGCATACATAAGTCATCTATAAATACACCCATTTAATATTGTCAACAAATAATAACTCAAGAGCAGGAGACGGGGCAGCTTCTACACTGTTGGTGTTTGTGTTGTCCATGTCTCTGCATTTAATAGCCTGAAGCTGTGCATTTTACAGCAATATTAAAAAGGCATAACCGATTCAAAAAGTGAATGAGTGAGTGTCAGATATCAAACACTTTGTTCAGCGTTAAGCACCCTGCAGCGCTGAAGATGTCTCTTTAGTGAGGGGGTTTGTGTGAACGAGTGGGTTCTCTTTCAACATGTCGGTTGGGTTGCACGTGCACATCTAGCATCCGTGCACTTTTCTCCTGCTCTCGTGCGTTGTCGAGTGGGCATTTGTATGTACACGTGTGTTTTTGCCCACTCACAGCCTATCTTTGTACGTGTTGCGGTACCTACAGCGGTCCGTCTCTTTCCTGCAGAAAAGGTTCACGCGGGGCCAAGAGAAGCAGCGCGCGGAGAACCGAAGCTGTGTTTCTGGGGGAGGAGCGTTCAGCTGGTGTGCTGCTCGGCCTTCGGGGAGGATCGGACCTCCAGGGCTGGTACTGCACATCCTGCTTCACACACTGTTTGACCGAGCAGTGCGCTCGCTCCCTCAGCGCACAGAGGAACGCATATTGAACGCATATTGAATCGCTGCCGTCACACCCGCTGCTTTGTTTCTTTAAAGGAATTTCTTTCTCTGGCATGCAGCTCGGTTTGTGCACGTTCCTGCCCGCTCCTCTAAACAAGTGTTGTTCATGCTGCGATACTCTCAGAACACCAGATGTGGTCTTGACATTTGTTTTGTAGCAATTTTTTGAGCAGTCAGAGAGTCAACAAATAGGGTTTCAGTGCCTTGCTCAAAGGCCACACTGACAGGAGATGGTGGTAGAATTAAATGATGTGAAACGTGCATCTATCTTGTTTTAGCTTTAACATTTGGGTTTCTTAAGAAGGTGCATGTGAGAGCGTCAGGGAGGAGTTCACTTCCATTTAAATTGCTAGTTTAATAATAGTGTACACGTCGTAAACATCACATGTTTCATTGCTGCTGTTATAGCTGCTCTGACGGTTTGGCTCTTAACAGCAACATGTAGACAGTAGATGTCTGAGAAAAGATCACAGAAGCTCCTGAAACCCAAAGCCGGACTCTGGAACCATGTCTGAATTAAATCCTGCAGGGTTCACCTTTCTAGTGTCGTTCCACTCGCTGCAGTTTTACCATAGTAATGCCTTTTGGGGCTGTTGAAGTCATGTGGTCAGACCCTCCTATCTCTCATCATTTGTCACTGATATGATCATGAATTCGTGACGTGTCCTCTCAGACTGCATCCTGTTCTGTGCCTCCACTCCTCGAGCTGTTCTCCTTAACGCTCGACGGCTCCACGTGGTTCGAACGCGTGAGCATGATGGTGATCCTGTTGAACTGCGTGACTCTGGGGATGTACCAGCCCTGTGAGAACATCGACTGCACATCGGACAGATGCCAGATACTACAGGTACGACCACACACACACACACACACACACACTTTGTGATCATATCTTTTCCATTGATGCTGCAGCATGATTTACTCTCCAAGGCCTTGCAACTGTTTGCTTGTATCTTATTGCACTCCAGTTTCTTTATTTGAACACGTAATGTAGTGTACTGGGACATTGTTTTTATTATCCACCAGTAGAATCATGCAATCACTCGCATGCTTCCCGTGAGTGAGCGTGCGTCTCTGTGTCCGTCCACACATCTCTCATTCTGCTGCAGCAAACTGCACATTGCGAGTGCATCACCCTCAGCCGCTATACTCTGCAGCCAGAGACACAGCGAGGTGGAAAACAGCTGGCCCACTTCTCTTGGTTTGGACGGCGTGTTTGGCTAACGGCTAACAGAACTACCAGCGCTCACACTGCCGAGTACATCGTCACCATTCCGTTGCTACGCGGGCAGACAGCTTGTAGAGTTCAACGACTATACGGCCAGTTGTGGGATGTGTTCATCCAGTCACACAATTCAGCAGACACACCTGGCGGAGAGCTGCAATCTACTGAGTGCACCTTTCTAGTCATTGGTATTGTACTGTGACTCCACCCTCTGGGGAATATTTACATTCACTTCTCCTCGACTGCAACACACTTTGGGACTGAACTTGCATTTATGTTCCGATGTGTTGTTCCTTACAAAGGGCCTTCCAGCCTCACAGAGCCACTGACATGGCTGGTTTCTCTCCCTGTATTTAAAAGTGCCCAATAAATAATGTTGACTTAGTTACACGGGCTCATAGTATGTATATTTACAGGCTCTAGATACATCGACGCTGTGCAAAAGCACTCACAAGCATGCGTTAATAAATCTGTGCACTTATAGTTTTATATATGACCCCCTACATGAGCAGACAACTCACATGAGCACACAGAGACAACAACATGCCCTCACAGTCCTAGAAGTAGAGAGCAAAGGATGTGCTTCTAGGAAGCGTGCACATGTATTTGTACACACACACACACACACACACACACACACACACACACACACACACACCTCTTCTGTAATGCTTTCCTCTCAATGCTTCCTCGCCTGTAACTCCTCGCAGTGACTCACTGCTAGCATGTGGTCTTCATGGTGCAGCGAGCATGCACCCCGGCAGCTATTCCCCCCCCCCTCAACTGGCAGGACACAGGATCCCTTCTCACTTGTGGCAAAAGGTGCCCCCCCAACCCCCCCGAGTGGGTGTTACACCTGCGTGCGAGCGTGTGCACGTATATCTTCGGTCTGTCTTTGTGAAGCGCTCGTTGAATCACGGCTGTTTTTTGGGGGTTTTGTTCACGTTCTCACACGAACACACACAAAAGGCGCTGCACTCGGCACAGACAGCGGATTGATCCGGCTCCCTGCGGGAGGTGGCTGGTGAGTTGGACCTAATAGAATTTCTCCTCCGAGTATCTTTAGAGCCTATTCAATATCAGCATGGATTTAGTGCGCTGCAGTGCCACAGTCAATACTCTCCTCTCAGAAACTCCGTTGTTCAATACCGTGATTTCAGTCGGGGCCTCGGCAGCACAATCTTTAAGCTCCAACAAATGTGGACTTAAAGACCTTCTGGAAGCTTCGATAGTTATTCAGTCAGCTAGTTAACGCTCGTAGATGGATGGATGAGTGGATGTAAAGGGGAAAATGATAAGTGAATACCAGATTCTGTTGTTCTGTGAGAGTCAGAGGCAACTGAAATCGTAGTTTGGTCCTTAAAACGCTTTAACACCAAACATATTTAGTTTGCATTTGACTTCCCTCTAGCTGTCCCATGACCTGGATGGATGAGAACCTTCATCGACATCACACGTTGTTGTATAGAGACAACAATGTTCTCATCTCACTGGAGAGGAAATGTGAGATAGTCAATAAGTAGCCTTCAGAAAGAGAGCGGCATGCACATGATGCCAGTTTGGTTTAAAAAAAGCTCTGAAGATGTGAAAGGTTTGGAACCTTTAACGCTGAATGGTTTTCATCAGCTTTCCTCTTGTAATAGTGTTTTTGCTATTCGGGCTGCTCACATCCAGCATTCGTAGCTAAACCAACGGAAAATAATGAGTGAAGCCGATGCTTCATGTCTTAAAGCTGCATTCTCTCTACTGTCCACCAGGGGGCGACTCCTCTGGTTGTATAGAAGTCTATGAGAAAATGACTCTACTTCTCTCTTGATTTATTACCTCAGTAAACATTGTAAACATGAGTTCATGGTCTCAATCTCTAGTTTCAAGTCTTCTTCAACGGCAACGGCCAAAATCTAAGATGGCGACGGCAATATCGCCGAACTCGAGGCTCCGTAACATCAGTCCACAAACCAATGGGTGACGTCACAATGACTACGTCCACTACAGTCTGTGGGTCCAACAAACAGCCATCTTTCAGCCAAGAGGCCGCTGTTCGTTCCTCGTGTGAAACCAGAAGTCAATGTTGATTTATTTATCACGTAACTTGTGTACTTCAGTAACGTGATTTTTACCCAAAGCGACCCTGTATTGAGTGCGAACGCTGCAGCTTCTAAACGGGCTGCAGTGTAATGTGTCTGGGCAGCTCCTCACCGTCAATGTACGTCCACTAAAAGTGTTTTATTCATCCCACTGAAGGTAAAGTAAAGAAAAAGGTTATAATTCTCTGCAGGGTTCTTTTCAAAATGTTGCGTCTTTATAACAACAATCTGAGCCGTGTCAGTGGCAACATCAAGCATCCCATCAGCCTCAGCTGTACTACGCAACATGAGCAAGTTAGCATTGTAATTGAGAGCTGTAGGTGTATACTAGAACTGTGTGCACATGTGATGTGTGTGGAAAATAATAATATTGTATATATATATATATGCATATTTGTGTTATTGATATCAAAATGTAATCATGGACTGGGCTACGGCCTGCTACAGTTGAAAAGATTGGAAAGCTAAGAGCGCACCAGAATAGAGACAGATAGAAGTCAAACAAGGGAAACCAGAGAGAGACGGATGATGCAGAAGTATAGAGACGTACAAGAGACTAGAAGACAAGCGAGTGAGAGGTTAAGAAGGAGAGCAGTGGAAATGTCGGAGGAGGAATGTTTTTCTTGACATTTGGTGGAGTTTTCATCTCCTTTGGTTCGGCGAACTTTACAAACGGCAGCACCTCGTCCATCGTTCCGGTTTGACAAAGGTCAAGGTTGCAAACTGCGACCATTCCTCCGCATTAGCAGGCCAGTCCTGCAGCTCCACGCTCCCCCAGGACCGCCGAGTAGGACGCTTCTTTTGTCGAAGAGAGTGACGAAACAAGGATTCGCATCAGTGGTTCGGATTCAGATCATGTTGCCGACAGTATACTTCACCCTCTGAAAATCTAATTACTGGCAACGCCGAGCACGTCAGTTCCTCCCTAATCCCCCTTTATACACAGAAAAGAACAGCAGTAATCTGGGCCTTTTGCTCACAACAGCAATATCACGCATTAGCGAGCTGGGTTCTTTGATTTATTTAGATTTTTTTTCTTTTAATTAGATGCTTGATTAAAGGTGAAGTGAGGTGGGGGGATGTCGATGTGGGGCTTATCTCTGATTACTGCACAAACAAATTATTTTCTATTACACCACAGTTTAGGGCAAACTACTCGACTGGGGAGAAGGGGGGGGGTAGAGGGGGTAGGGGTTTAATAGAGAGAAGGTTTGGAGAGAGATGGAGATATTAACTTGTTAGAGAAAGACAATAAATGAAACGGTTGCAGGAAGAGAGACGAAGGTAAGAGATTGGCAGGGAGAAAGGGGGGAGGACGGAGGCCGAGAGAAGCTAAGGAAACACTGCAGGGTGATCGGCCACCTCGTCCCAAAGGTGCCATTGGGCCGATGTCTTGGAGACTGCCCTCTGGACTTGCCACCTTTGCCCTCGCGTTTCATACGGAAGTGCCTTTCACTGCAATTAGCAATTACTTTCATCGATGAATGATCTGCTGATTATTTGTGCCTAATAATGTTCCAAAACTCCAAGTGGCCTCTACTGATGGCATCAGTCGAAACCAAAGACTGATGTCTGTAACAAAGCTGAAACAAGTCCATTAATTGGCTACCCAATTTAGTTTCTGCTGGTTTATTCACAGCTACGAATTTAGATTTTCAATAGTTTTTCAAGCAAAATTGGCAAACATTTGCTGCCTCTGGCTTCTGAAATATGACAGTTTAATGATTTTCTTTGTCACAGATGACCGTAAAGTGAAGGTCTAATAGGGAGCAAAATGAGACGTGACTGTGGCAGTTATGGGCAATGTTACAAATAAAAATGTAATATTATTTTGCCAGAAATTGGCTCTCTAAAAGTCCTGAGAAAGCTCACTTGAGTCTCCTTACTAACGTGATAAATCGTGGATAGGGGCGGAGCCACGTTCCCAAAGTGCCCATTTGATAAAGAGTCAAGCAAACATAACATGTCCCCCACGTCATTGTGCGTTACTGACAGCAGGCATGACGGACACATCGACTCCAGAGGTTTGACTCTGACATCAGCGTGTTCCCACAGATTCACCGCACCTGGTGGTGTTTTTCCATCCTGCTGAGGTCCATCGATGTCCTTCTCTGATGTTTCTGTCTCCACCTTGTTTGCGGTGCCCAAAGCACTGAGATATGACGCCGTGTGTCTTTGTCGCCCTGTGTCTTCCTGTCAGGCTTTTGATGCATTCATCTACGTCTTCTTCGCTATGGAGATGGTTATAAAGATGGTCGCGCTGGGGATCTTCGGACGACACTGTTACCTCGGGGACACGTGGAACCGACTGGATTTCTTCATCGTCATGGCAGGGTGAGGACCTCCTGTTCCCTTTGTGCTCTCTGTGTTTGTCAGTGTGACAGGTTTTATTCTAACGCACATCTGGCAAAGCAAGAAAACCATTTGTACTACAAATTAATGGATAAACACCATATTTATAAGGTCATGTAGGATTAAATAGAAACACAAGCTTATTCATTCACACAAATGTGATTCCCTATTTATAAGTTTTATTATTAGTGTATTAATAATAAGGTTTATCAGGAGTATATTTACGAGCTCGGCAGTTCACGGTGCATTGTGCTACCATGCACGGCCAACACCGTTTATGTTAAATAAGAAACATTTAATATTGTCACGTTGATAGTCACTGTCGACCGGGGACATGGCGGACAACAACAACACAACGATAATGTGATTCAGCTGAGCTAATCACTGTAATGTACTTTAACAAATGAGCTGAAAATGACCCTCATAAATTGACCGCATGTTCATTCTGTTACTGACGACCTCATGAATATGAGCCGAAGCCTTTTGCTGGTGGAATAAACCTCATTACTCAACCTCATAATATAGGTTCTGTGAGTAAAATCAATGATGAACAATCAGATGAACCCTTTAAAGACGTAACCCCTAACCTAAACCCATTTCCACTTTCAGTTTGCATGAAGCAGTGTGGTTTCTGCTCTGTGGTGTTGTCCATTCACAGTCTGTTGTTCTGACTGCTTCCAGTTTCCTTTGATCGTCTTCTTTCGCTATTTTGAGTGACGCTTTGCCAGCGAGGGAAGTCTCACCCTTTTTTCAAATATTTTCACGTCTTTTTTATTGATCAGCACAGGAACTGGGAGTGTCTCTGTTATTGCAAGTTAGGATTTGAAAGGATGCAAATGTCTGTAAGTTGCAGTCTGTAATTGAAGTATTGTAACTTCTGCCATGAAAGTGGCTTTCACACCTTCATGTATACATTCAACTCATTCACTGGACGGTTTTGTCATGAACGTCTGAGGGTGAATGAAATTCTGGTGGAATGACAGCAAGTCATGCAGCACTTTGCTTGTTGTTTTATGTTGACACGTCTTCGCTAGTTTCACAAATAGCTCGCAAAGAAATAACCGAAACCTCCGGAGCCAAAAAGTGAAGCCAACCCGGAAGCTCCAAAAACCTGTACCGGTGGTGAATTGATTAAAACTAATCCATGTGCACTATATTCATATAAAGTTATGCATAATTAAGGGCGTGGCTGCTTTGAATCACAGGTAGCTAGCTGCTAGCTGTCTCCTAGGCGTTGCCTCAGCTAATCACTGAATTTAACCATTCGGCCGTGTTTGTAATGTCGGTGACTTCTGAATAATTGTTCATGAAAATATAAGAAAAATAATCAGTCTTTTTGTGTGGTTAAAACGGACCACTCTAAGGAGTTTGTGCATTTTTTAGTACGTTACAAACAAGCCCGTTTTTTCAGGCAAAGCTAGCATCCCAACTCATCACAGTTACCGTGAATTACTGATGCATCTAGCCAACCAAGCTAGCCAGCTAGCACTAGCTAGCACTAGCTGTTACTTAGCATTTGTTATGCTAAAGCTAACTCTTTCCCAGCTCCACCCTCTCGTCCAAATATGTTCACTACCGGCTACAAAAAGAACACGATGGCGACGGCAGAAATGGAAAACTCAAAAGGCTCGATAACCACAGACCAATGGGTGCCGTCACAGTGACTACGTCCACTTCTTCTATACAAAGACTTTCATACTTAAGACCGACGCTGTGGGGTCACTACATCAACGAGGAATGTCTACTTAACACACAGCTGGTTCAACTGCCTTTTCATGGAAAATGTCTGTATTCTCGTTCTGAAACTTATACGTGATGCCATGGTACCAACATCGTGCAGCCTTGAACATACATCCCTCATTAGAGGCTAACAATAGCTTTCTTGACCATATACAGTCAGCACATGGATTTGACAGTAGTTTAGCTCTTCCTGCTAAAATCACATATCGGCCATCGGAGTGGTTGGTGTGTTTTTCGGATGGTGTCAAACACACTTCAGGTTGTGGGCCGATTCACAGCCTATAACGGCTGGTTTCAAGTGATTGATGAAGAAACTCCTAATAACAAGAACTCTAAATCAATCTGTACACACGTTTCTTCACTCGCACAAAACCCCATAGAGGTGTTTTATTGCCACAGAATACATTATCGATTTTCATTGCAACCAAACATCATCACACCAGCTGACAGCTGAGTTTGAATTGATTATTTGAACGGCCGTGGCACTGTGATGAAAACCTAAATGTTAGTCTCCTTGAAGATGCCGTTCTTTGACGTGTGCATCACTCATGTTGGTTTTAAGGAATAAATACAAGAGCTCTGGATTCTCTGGACCTTGTTGGTATCCTTTCAGTTCAGCTAGCAATCCTGCTAGATGGTAATAAATATATAGCTGGTGAACCAACCTCTGGCAAGAAGCAGACATTTCCAATTTACCATATTATCTCTTGGCACATGAGAGGAAAAGTAATTACCATGAATGGATAAAACGATCACGTTGTAGCTTCCTTTTTCCATTTTTTAGTCTCCCTTTCAGTTGTTCCCCCATCACGATGAGTAAGCAGAGGAGACGACACCAACGGTCTGGGGATGCTGGGTAAACATCGCTCATCTGTTTCTCTTGTTGGATGAAGCTCGTAGAAAGAGACATTCCTCTATGTTGGTGACTTTCCAAACAGCTTAATTAACTGACATACTGTGCACAGGAGAAAGATTAGGAGGATTCAAAGACAACACGATCAAGTATCGCCGTTTCTTTGGTTATCGTTTAGAAGCTCATCAAATGGGCCAAAATGATTCTGTATACAAACAAGCTTTATACCAATTGCTTAAGCTACCTTCACTATGGGTTCTGAAGTCATAGAGCATCAGTCTAATTGTGCACAAGTGCATATTCACTTTTAAAGGAATTGTCTTAAAGGGGCACTCCAGAGATTTAGTATTAAACCTCCGTAGGTCCACGTTTGTTGACGCAGAAGAGACAAATAAAGCTTTAAAACGGAGGCAGCCGGGACAAAGAGAGCCTACATTCTTGTTCCAAGTGTGGTTCAATCTCCAATAATTAAAAAAGCAATACCAATAATATTTCCCAGTAAATATTATGACTCATTTGGTGATTTCCTGACTTGACAAAGCTCCTCCAGAGTTAAAACGGGTTAAATGGAACTCCCAATGACTGGTGAAATGGCCTTTATGTGTAAAATCTATCCATCCATCCGTCCATCCTACCCATTCATCCATCTTTTCCTCCATCCATCCATCCTCCCTCCCTCCCACGCATCCATCTTTTGCTCCCTCCATCCATTCATCCATCCACTCTCACCGTGATCGTTCTTCCTTTAACTTGCATTCATTAATGTGTTTGTCAAACCAGATGTGACTGTAAAGACTCAAACACTCTGAACACCATGCCACATGATGTAAGCACACCTCCTTTCTCCTCTTACATTCTCTCTTCCCACAATGCCCTCTTTTAATTAGTATTAAAATAGTTATTTAAAATATTGCCTCAAAAGAAACTGTTTGTGCTTAGTATTTATATATTTCTGTTGCGTATCTCTTTTTGATGAATTATTCACTTTTTCCTCTTCTATTGTCCCCCAGCAGCTCTCCACCATTTTTAACTGAACTTGCACTTTTTTCTACCTTAGCCATGTTCCCTCCCTCCCTCCTTTTCATTTCCACTCTCTTCATCCTCCTCTCCTTATTTCGCCCTCAAGGGAAGGTGAACATTTTTCTTTCACTTTTTTACTGGCCTGGTTTCTGGAGGTTTTCCTTGAATTTCAACAGTGCACCGTTCCAGCCCTTAGGCTGGAGAAGATGCTGCCGCCACCATCTTTATCTTGCTTCCTCGTGTTGTATGTGGTCTGTTTCCTCCACTCTGATCCCAGTTTCAGCACATATGTCTTCACCCCCCCCCCCCCGCCTCTGTCGTCCTTTAAACAGCAGCCGCAGAGATCTATCGCCTCGTCTCTGTGGAATGCTCAGCGCGTGCACTACCACCAGTAACTCCCCAGTCTCACAATCACCACATGCAGCGCATGTAGAGGCAAGGAGGGGGAGCGCGATAAAACGTCACGCCCCTGGGAACTAGTGTGCTGCAAACACAAACAGTAGGCGAGCTGCAGGAAGGGGATTAGCAGCAGCCTGAGTCCCACACCAGCTCTGCTTAGCCTGCCTGTCCAGCTGAACCCTGCACACAGTGAGATTGTGTGGAGCCGTGTGTTTGTGTGTTTGTGGACTGGTGCGGAGAACGCAGGTGTCCAACAGTAAATCAAAAGTTTGCTCTTTGAGTGAATTCTCCCTCGGGCTCAACCCCCTGCTGCATGCCTGTTAGTCGGGCATTCTTTTATGTAGAAAAACTCCAGCTGAAAGGCTCGTACATTGTGTTCCAGAGCATTGTTACTCAAATTAACCTTTTATATTTCTTTGGTTTAGATGCTGTTGAGTTAGTAAAAATACTTTCCATTATCCTCGGATGTTTTTGAAATGTGACGGTCAGTGCTTGGGCAAAAGGGCGCGGCTTCTGTGGCCGCTAAAGCTGCACAAATATGACAAACAATGTTGTATAAATCTCAACCTTTGAACTGGGCTGCTGAGAAAATAGCATCTTGGCGCTCCTGTGCTATTTGCACATATTTGAATTAGGTTCTATCACAGAAATTTGGCACAAAAATGGCGCCTTTCTGGTGTAAATGAGCCTCATTGCAGAACAGTCCAATTCACAAAGATCAGCGCTGGAAGTCACACGCAGATGTCTCTGCACCTTGGTGCTCAGGGTCCAACGTGTTACAAGATATAAACTCTACATTGCACAATTAAAGAGCCTATTCTGATCTATTACTTGCGGGCCTGGAGTCAAACCCTTCCACATTGTTCATTTTCAATAGACGACATGTTGTTGTCTGTGGCTCAGGAGATAAAGCACTGGTGGAATCGATCCTCTGCTCGGGGAAGTCCGCTTGTCGAAGTGTCCTTGAACCCCAAATTGCTCCCCAATGGGCCGGCCAGCGCCTTGCATGGCTGCTCTGCCGTCATGTGTGTGTGAACGAGAGTCGCGTTGTAAAGCGCTTTGCTGGCTAAGATAGACGTCTTCTTTCACTCCTCTTTAGCACATTCTACACATTCACTATACAAACATAAGCCAGGGGAACCTACGAAGCCGGCGTCGGTCCGTTTATTGAAGAGCTGAATGCATTTATTCATCCTCGGTACATCTCTGAGGTTTCTTACAGCTAATGATGGCAGTTCCGTTATGCTCAACACAACCAGCGCCATACGATGTCTGTCTCTCCGCATTCACATCTCCAGCGTGGTGATGACGTGTGCGTCTGCTCTTGGCTCCTGGTTGCAGTAATAACATCGCTTCCAATGAGTGAATCTCATCCTAATTTGCTGTGCCGCTATGGACAGGGATGGAGAGACAGAGAGAGTTTGGCTTCAGTCTTTAGCGGTTGACACCTGCTGTTGCTCAGCATTAGGACTCCCTCCCGCCTCGGCTGCTTGAAGAGATTAGAGGTTTAGTTGTAGGAACTTGCCCTGGAAAAAAGAGAAATATTGGCAATAATGAATGAACAAATTCTCCTCAAAACAAACAGTAAACTAAATGTATGAGTGAAAATTAGCCATCAATGTCCTAATTACCTTAACGAGGTAGTGGTGTCAGCTGATTATCAAACACGTTCCGACTGAAACTACATGATGCTCTATGAACCCTGTTCAGAACTCAAAGGTTGTGGTTTTGGTTTGAATAAGTTTGTTTTGTAGTTAATAAAGGCTACTTTCTTTTCTTCATAAAAACACACAATTTAAATGATGAAGATGGTATTTTTATGGATTACATCACATCTTGTCGTTTTAATGATGTCTTATAATCTGCTAGTTATTGTAAACAGCTCATAATTCATCTCTAATATCTGTTTTATATTCAAACTACTGGATTCATTCTAGTTTATCACCAGAACTATATTTTACAGATGACGTGAACACATCATGATAACGTTATAATGTACCTTCAGCCAGTACTCATGTTCACTGAGCAGAGCCTGAAGGCATCATAGTGTAACTGAAGTGAACCTCTGTTGGTTAGCCGTTAGCGGTGCTGCTAATGCTACTAGCTCTCCTCTGATTGGTTGTTTACAATGAAACATGATCAGAGACTAGAAACACATGTTCTACTGAGTCAGTAAAACTTTATTTACACTCTGATGGTTAACGTTACACTCTGTCATTGGTCCGTTACACCACGAATTGCAAGAATTGTTTTTGTCCTTGAATTCATATTTCTTCCTCTCAAAGTGACGCTGCTTCAGAAATGTTTGTATAACTGGAACCTGCCCCCCAATGACCCTCCTGTATTGTATGCTTGTGTGTATGTGAGTGCAAACTGCATATTTAAAAGTGTGTGTGTGTGTGTGTGTGTGTGTGTGTGTGTGTGTCCTTTTGTGACAGCCTGTCACCTGTCTCGGAGAGGCTATCGGTGAGTGCAGGCGCAGCTTTACACCTCCTCTCTCAGGATCCATCCTTTCTCTCTGCTCCTCCTCCTCTCCCCTCACGTCCTCTATCTGTCTCTGACACTCAGCAGAGGGAGCAGGAGAGAAGGCGAGGACGCTCCGGTGTGTCCAGGGAGCATAAATTTAAAAAAACTAAAAATACTCTAATATCACAGAGACGGGAACATCAAAGCGTATTAATGGAGAAATGTCAGCACTCATGAATTTACACATTTCACAACTCTAAATGCATTCCTACCAAACTCACTGTAAGAATGACAACCGGGACCGTGTCGTCCTCTGTTGCTATATGTGATAGTGTTGTCATGGACTTGTGTCTGAAGACATATATGTATTTTTCTGTTCATGTTGTTGTGACTGTGGGTTCATTAGATGCTTTTATTTTTTGATCGGTGCCATCTGTTTCTCTCTGTTCTGGTTTTATCGTGTGCAGACGATGTGCGTTGCCTCGTATATCAAACGTATGCTTTCGGTACACATCTTAACTGTCTCCCCCTAACATTCAGAGCTGCCAAGCCTCACACTGGCGAGGAGAGCAGATGGAAGACCCTCATTTATCTCGCTCTGTGTTGGCAGAACTATATGTACATACACTGCATATAAATCAAATGTTCTGCCCCTTCGTCGACAGAAATAAGTTCCCATAAGCGCTCATATACTGTTCTCAAACAGTCGATGGAAGTAATTATGTTCTTCCAATGAGGTTATAAATAACATCGTGAAAACATTTCAACATTTATTGTGAAGGACCGTCCAACAATAACCGTGTTTCCATTCACATGTTTTTATTACCGCATTAAAAAATCTTTGTGGAAACAATCCGATCCAACTTCTTCAATTGGGAAAAATGTTTTCTCGCCTCTTGAGGTGTTTTTTGTTGGAAAAAGAGTTGATGCTAAATATAGTTTGAGTAAAAAACGTAGTGAACATTTAACTCACATGACTCATCAGCTGGTTCTGCTGTCTGCTTCTTGTTGGATTTATGATTTCTTCAAAAAGATGAAACATGGACAGTACCAGCTGACATGAAAGAACGATTAATACTTTCACAATTGAAACACATTCCGGTAGACCTCTCTCTCCATTCTTCTCTCGTAGATGGTTAGATGGCTAGCGGACGTGCTTTGTTTCTGGTTCACGAGCTCTTCTTCTTCTACTCTTTTTTTTACCCGCAGATTACAGCCGTGCGTAGCTTACAGTGCCAACTTCTGATGAAACTTACGCAGCCTCGTTTATGTAGCTCCAAACCGGTTGATGGAAACTCGTCTAATGTACGTTTGCGACATTTCAAAAGTTCGCTTAAAATTAGCTTTGAGAATTTAATGGAAAATGACAACAACAAAAAAAGTGTCATCTGCAAATGAGATGATTTTGTGACACTGATTTGTTTTCATCACAGCGTAGAGTCAAAGATATTTGGGCAAAGTCATAGTTCCATAGAAAACAGCAGGTTTTGTGAGCTTGGATTCTTACAACCTACTCTGTGTATCAGTATGTTCTCATGTCCAATGAGCCCAACAGGACCACGAGTTGCTCTCTGGTCACAGCTTTGATTAGTCAGATGACAACGATGATCTGACTGAGGGACTCTTACTAACGTGCTAACGTTGCTAACGTGCTGTCTGCCTGTGATGTCGAACTGTTGCAATGTCTCGTGACGTCTTTTCCAATTTACCACTGAAACGACCTCTTATCAAAATCAAAGACTTTTCCAGGTGGCTGCTAATAAAATAGCGGTGAATTCTCTCGGGAGATGAAATCTTATTGTAAGACTTCCATCGACAAAACAGACACGTTTAGACTCACACAGCAGACGCTGCTGCCTTTTTATTTAGGGTGAATCCAAAAAATGAGCACGAGTGATGTGTGTTACTACTTACAGGCTGGTCCCCCAGAGCTCTGAATACTTCCCTCACATCCATCATCCGCTCACTTTGATGAGCGATGCACTTTGACTGAGTAGTTTAACTGAAAAAAAGCACACAGACATTCAAGGCTGAAGGCCACATGCTTCAAATGTAAACACGCATAACAAACACGGATGAAAGTTGCTTCGAATAGAAACAGAAATTGAAATGGCACGAGTGCTGTGGCGCTTTTCTCTCGGATGACGCAGGAGACTTGTTGAAAGACGAGCTGAGATTGTGGGAAGTGACTTTCTTCTTCATGAAAGTGAGATTAAAGTCTCGCCTGCAAATATTTTGCATCGAAACTGTTCAAACCGGCAGCGATGCAAATATGCAACAGTTGCCTGCTGCTGTTCTCCTCAGCTAGTGTGAGCTGCTCTAAAGAGTTTCCTTTCAGGGAAATCTTCTGAGTGAAGTTCAGTTAAAGTGTGTCTGTCGAGGGCTTTTATTGTGAAAGGTAAAATAACTAGAAGGAGTGGATCTGTGTCGAGGTGAAAGGAGTAACACGTGTAGCCGTGTCGGTGTGGACGGCTGAGCCTCTGTTGTTCTACGCTACAGTGTGCTGTGTAGTGATTGGTTGATTCCTTTATTCACATCGTGAAAGCTAAAATAAAAGCCTCCCGTCAGAGGCGAACACGGGGCCGTGTAACGGGAAGACGTGGTGGAGGACATGTAGGCAAGAGCTTCAGCACACAGAAGGCTTTCATCTTTGACAAGATAGCCACATGTCTGCACATATAACACACACACACACACACACACACAGAGAGACATGTGTACGAGTGTCTGTCCCCAGCTGGAGGTGTAACAGTACCTCATTAGAGATCTGACGCCACACGGCACACTGCAGGACTGTGAGAATGGAAAATAACACACACAAAGAGAAAACACACACACACACACACACACACACACAGAAAGGACAAAACAAATAGAGAATAAATAAATAGAGATATAGATTTTAAGCAGTAAAGGAAGATATTTAAGAGAGTTTGTGAGGCGGAAAATAAAGAGGGAGACGAGTGCGTCAGAACTGTGTGTGTGTGTGTGTGTGTGTGTGTGTGTGTGTGTGTGTGTGTGTGTGTGTGTGTGTGTGTGTGTGTGTGTGTGTGTGTGTGTGTGTGTGTGTGTGTGTGTGTGTGTGTGTGTGTGTGTGTGTGTGTGTGTGTGTGTGTGTGTGCACCTCTATCTTCTCTGACTTGCACACCACTGCTGGGACAGAAGATCTACTGCATCCATTAATCTCATTTGAATAATTAATGCCATCTTCTCCAGAAGGAGAGTTTTCGTCTGGACCTGTGAGACGTTCAGTGCTTTCCGGTAATTGCCACATTAGTTTATTCTCTCGCCTTTTTTCAGGCCGTGTGTGCAGCCGGCAGAATGACCGACATGATCTGTTTGGCTGCCTGGATCAGCAATTTGAACTTTGTGTTTTGCTCAGATATGTTGCAGCTCATGTGACGAAGAAGCAGGTGAACTTGTGCTGCTAATGCTGAACACCTGCTGTTAGGAACCTCACTGTGAGCGTGTGGCTGCACCCTCTGATCACACACATTCTTTATTTCAGATTTGTTATATTTCAGATTTGTTATATTACTTCTTTATCTCATGAACCTTATGATCACCTCAATCAACAAACAGACGCGTGCATCACTCTCTGATGGTGGAGTTCACTGTGAACGTGACCTCTGAAGATTGCCGCGCCACAGCAAACGTAATTAATTCATTTCATTTCAAATAAAGTGCTGTCAAGCGAAGCTCAGAGCCAACGCGTAATCTTTGTCCAATTTTCTAGCTTTAGTGTGCAACTCAAGAGTCTGGAGTCACTGAGAGGAGAAAACATAAGCAGCAACTTTATCTCTCTTTGAGGAAAAAGGTCTTTGAGTTTGAGCTCATCAACAACCCGATCAAATATAGATTGAGGTCATTTTTAATTGTAGATCCCACTTTGGCTAAATTTGTCAAACAGCATTACAGATGTGCTCATGAATCCTGTGCAGCGTTTTGCCTCTTTACATTATCTCCATTATTCAAAGCTCCTCCCTCCATCCAGCAGGGACACCCTGGAGAGAACCCGCCCCGCTGGCTCATGGGAGTAGATCTTACAAAATGCCAACTTGTGCTTTTTTTTGGGAGGTAAAGTAAACGGCGGAGAGACAGAGCGGCTCCCTCAAGAGAAGAGAAAACCCTGAAAAGAGAAGGAGGATGTTTAAGAAGGGGTTTAAGAATACACACACACACACACACACACACACACACACACACACACACACACACACACACACCTTTAAAGTCGCTCAGGAACAAAATTTCCTCCTTTTCAAATATTCATGAGGCGGTCTGGTTAAAGCAGTCTTAACTCAAACACAGACACTCAATTTAGTTTGACGTGTGTGTGTGTGTGTGTGTGTGTGTGTGTGTGTGTGTGTGTGTGTGTGTGTGTGTGTGTGTGTGTGTGTGTGTGTGTGTGTGTGTGTGTGTGTGTGTGTGTGTGTGTGTGTGTGTGCGTGTGTGTGTGTGATTTTGTCTTTGGGTGTGATACTGAGCTTATCCGTCCGTTCATCTGCTCGGCAAGTGAAAAACTAGGCTGTATCGAGGTAATGCTTTTTGTGTGTATGTGTGTGTTATTCTGCCTGTGTGTATAGTACACTGTGTCCTGGCAGTCGTGTGTGTGTGTGAGTATAATTGTTTGCGGATGTGTTTGTGTGGTCAAAATGAGCTGTTATCTAAAATTGCTGCCGGGAATTGCTCAAAATGCCGGGTACATATAACACACACACTCGCACACACACACACACACACACACACACATCCTTGTACCTCTATCTTTGTGAGGACTATGACTGGGTGTCAGTCACCTTTTTAAGGTATTGACCAAAACAAACCAGTACAAGTGTTATTGCAGCTTCTTCACTTAAATGACACATGCAACTTGAAAAACGTTACTCGTATGGTTTTACTTGCAGCCATTGGTCCACTACCTCAGCAACTACGACCCGTAGAGCAGGGAGGGCCTGTCCGAACACGGAGGTGTCTGAGCCGGCGGCTAGCAGCTAACGGTGCTGACAGAGCTAGCAGATATCGCCTCAGGAGGCGATGATCACTCGCCCATCTATTCATTACAACCTGGGTGACCGAACCGGAGGGTCGATGTTACGCTTCCACAACATCGTGGTCCCGCCACTGTGAGCCCGGGCATTATCAGTTTTACCGCTGTCCATTCACACGATGGCTATCGAACGTAGACTGTAGATAAGAAGTGGACGGAGTCGTCAGGACGTCACTCATTGGTTCGTGGCCTGCCGTGCCTCGAGTTCGCCATTTTGTCTGTTGCCTTCTTGAATTACGGCCGTCACCATCTTGGCTTTATTGCAACCAGTGAGCGTAAGTTACCAAATTCAGAATGGGGAGGAATGACGTCATGCACGTCTCTGGTAGAAACCTGTCAACTATCAAAAAGGGGGACCTCCATAGATTGCAGAGGGGACCTAGTCTTGAAAACGGTTACCTCCCTCTTATTTTGTATATTTGGGTTTTGAATATTGTTGCTTTGATATTGTACCTCCTCTCTTTCCACCCTGTGTGTGGACTTAAACTCCCAAATGCAACATCAACAAGCTGCTTGTCAAATCAGATCATGGCCACACACTGTGATCACACACACACACACACACACACACACACACACACACACACGGCCGCATCCAGGCGCTCTTGCGAACTCCGACCTTGCTCTTCATGGTCGGTGTGTTTTACTAGCTTGGTTTTGGTCTGATTTGTGTGTGTGTGTGGGGGGGGGGGGGGGCTGTAGCAGAACCGGAGCTCGCCGGTAATACGCTGGCAAGAGGAGACATTCATATTTCATGGCTTGCTGAGTTACATCCACACACCTTTCAGACGCTTTGAAGCGTATATTTTGGTCACTGAGCGGAGGTTTCGGAAGCTGGACTGCAAAGAATAAAGCAAACTTCCGTTGAGGAGTTTCACCTTTGAGGCTAATGTGGGAGCAGAGAACAGCTGCAGGTTTCCACTTTGTGACTGTGGCCTGGTCAGTGAAGGAACTACAGGTCTGCTCTTCTAATTTGACATTTCATCGACGTTGGCAGTGCCTCTGTTCCCTGGAACCCTGGCAGAACTTCGACACGGCCACGCGTTTCTTTGTCTCAACCTCCCGAGTTTTCTTCCCTTAGTAACTTGTTCATGTGTTTTCCAACTTTGAAACCTCGCAGGATTCTATTTTAAAACTGTGAAACTCCAGAAAATTTTGAGGATTTCTATGCTACTGTCTTCTTCTCTGTTATTTTGCTGTCGGAATATTTCTGAAGATCTCCAGACCCGCAGGTCGAAAAGGTCGGAAGCGAATAATTGGCCGGGGCTTTTTAAACTCTCTAAACATCACCTGCTAGGCTCTTCAACCTCTCATCGAAATGAGCTTGTTATCAAGTGCTGGAATATCTTGCAGTAGAATACTTGAAACTTGCCTCAGTTTGTACTTTTCTTTTACCCGTGTCTTGACAACTCTCTACCCCCGACTTCCTAAAAGCAGCCAGGTGTATTCACACAGCCCTCGTCTCTCTGTCTCTGCTCCTAACGTTGTAATTATCTCCAACACTTGATAAAAACCCTCCGGCTCTCTCCCGCTCCCTCTTTCAATCTCCCTTTATTGCCATCGTTATATTGCACTTAATCATCCCTTGGTGCTTTACTAGCGTTGGTTTTCTGATCCATCCCTCCTCGTCTCACACTTTCTCCGTCTCCTGTTTCCTCCTTCTCTTCCTGTCTGTCCCCTCCTTTCCTTCTCTGCACTCTCACTCTCTCTCCTTTTTTTTGTCATTCTCCAGGTGAAGTATGCTTTCCCCCCCCATACTGAATTTGTCAAAAATAGGTCGGATAGCAAAATACTCCCACCTCCATCTCCATTATTCCACACCTAGTTTTACTGGTTTATTCCCCTCCACCGCCGATCCCTGCTTCCCTCACGAGGCTCTGCTTTCATCTCAGATGGTTGCATGTTTAATGTCACGCCTTTCACGTTGGTGCACGCCCGCGTGGACGCTTTCACTAAACATATAGATCCAGTTTTCAGGGATTCAGGAGGTCTACATCTTCCTCCATCCCAGTCAAAATGAAGAAACACCTGTTGTTGTGTTTTGTTCTGGTGTAACACTTTGTAACTCTGTAAATAGACAACAGATAAAGTCTACCGCTGGCCCTGTTTCTCTGACGGTCTTGCTCTATTAGGTGCACAAATTCCGTCTCATTAATTCATACCCGGCACTGCACAGCAGGACCCCGACTGTGTGTGTGTGTGTGTGTGTGTGTGTGTGTGTGTGTGTGTGTGTGTGTGTGTGTGTGTGTGTGTGTGTGTGTGTGTGTGTGTGTGTGTGTGTGTGTGTGTGTGTGTGCGTGTGCGTGTGCTTCTTAAGCGTCTTATTTGGAACAACATGGAGGGAGGAGTACATTTAATCAACATAACTGGGAAGTTCAGATGAAACTCCTCCGTGATGATGTCATGTGTGTTTCTTGTGTATCTTCAGGATTGTCGAATACTCGCTGGACCTGCAGAACGTCAACTTCACCGCCATCAGGACAGTGAGGGTCCTGCGGCCCCTTAAGGCCATTAACAGGGTGCCAAGTGAGTCTTCTTTCCCCTGTATCAATTCAATGTGTCGTAATGCCATTCAAAGCCAAGAGGAGAAAGTGAACTTTGGCTGCATGCACATAGTAGATGGCCACGAAAGAGTTGGAGCCAATAGTTCAATTCATGCTTCAATACAAAACAAATATATGTATATATTATATATCTGAAAACTGCATGATCATCCATGTAATGCCGTCCCTGGCTCTCGTTCAGCACCATGGACAGCTGCCTGCTGGAGCAGCCAGAGTCTGGTGGCTCGGTCGCTGTCCGAGGTGCTGAACACGATTCACTGAGACAGAAATACCTCAAATGTTTTTAACACCTTCAGACAGATGACAACACGCTGCACTTTATATGAGAGTTGTATATCAAAGTTTTACAGTACAATGAACTTACTCTTTCCATTCTATTCCATATTTTAATGTAACCGTTCCTTACCATAGCATAGCACAGCTGAAGTACGCTACCTCACAAGAGAGATAAGTAGAAAAGGCTTTGTTTGTATAGTACGGTTCATTTACTAAAATTCAGCGGCAAACAGAAAAATCGTAATCCTTTTTTTTCCAGACGAGTGTTGCAACTAAATACTAACCAAAAGCAAACCTGTCCCAGACGATCTGAGTGGTCTGGAAGGTTCATCGTTTAGCTGCAGAAGATACTGAAGACAAACGTATAGTCGGATGTAATCAGTCTCAGATGAAGTTGAGTCTACACTCTGTGGTTCCCGGTTTGATTTGACCAACATGGCATCAAAGAGAACCTTGTGTTTGGCAGCAGAGGTTGTGCAAAAGGCTGAGATCATAACGTCTGTGATTGTGTGCATGTTTCCTTTATTCACCAACAATTACAAGCTTTCCCCAAACGTTACTTTCCTCACATTGAAGTGCAGCCTCATAGAAGTGAACAATCCAACATGTGCTCATGACTCAGCAGGTTGCCCTGGAAGTAGTTCCCTCTGCAGCGATCAATGGTTTCTTTTTAAGTGACTTCAGGTGTTTGAAACTTAAGACCTTTGACTGGAACATCTGCTCTGCATCGACTGAGGACAATGAACTGAACATGAGGTACAACATGCTGTATGTTGGCAGTCACGTTTGATTGGTTGATTAGAAGAAAACAACAACAAGGAAGAGAGAAGGGACGGTGGATGTTCATGGATCCAAGATAAGAAGGCAGCTAGGCTTTAAACACTTTGCACACACTTCACTACGTCTGACAGCGTCAATAATAAGGCTGCTTACACAACTACACAACTACACAACTACACAACTACACACCCACGCCCTGAATCCACACACTCGCCTCTATCTCTCTCGCTCCAACCCAACAAGTTAGAAGATTCTCAGATATTTTAGTGACATTCTGCCATTGAGGCTTCCAGGGGGTCTGAAGTGTCGGTCAAGGGGTCTTCGGACCCCTCAGAGACCGCCCTAATTTTGCACAGTGGTCTCAGGTCTTCATGAAAGACAATCACGCCTCTTTTAATCCTTCTGTTTACCATTCTTCAGTCAAATAAATCTGCACTGAATGGATCCGAAGCTCCTGTTTCTGAGTGTTTCCCTCTCCACCTCGCTCACAGACGGCTCTCAGGTATTGTTAGCGACACAACAAATGCTGCAGAGCGGATTCGCTGCCACGTCGTTACTCATTTTAGGATCAAACGGGCCACATGACGGCAGGCACCGTTGTAAGTGCAGCACCTGCAGCGGGTCGACACCACAACCCCGGCTCAGAGTCTCCGATGTGATTACGTCGGTTGTGTACCTGTTGTTTCCTGCCGGCTCTTCAGGTGCTGGTGTGCATGTGAGCAACATGATTTTTTTGTCTCATGCATTTAAAGCAGTGATGGACTGTCTGGACACAGAAATATGTGAGCTGCACATCTCATCTCATCCTGTGTGAGGAAACCCCAAAGTGCAAAGAGCTTTTTAAATCCCTAAAAAGTCATTTGATCCTCCCGTCACCGAAGCGACGCTCTGACGTGGTGAAGTGTTCCGCGGTGCTGCTTATAGTCTCCGTCCTCTCCTCATGAGGATAAGCAGAGCTCGCTGCTGCTTTCTTTCTGCTCTATGTGTGTAAATTGCTCCTGGCAGGCAGTAATTTCAAGAAGCTATGAGTGCTCTCTAAGTCGGATACGCTGGCACTTGAAGTTAATGTTGTTTTGCTTTTCCTTCATGAGCGTAATTGCTGAACCTCCCACTGCCCATAAATCTGCAACAGAAACTATCCGAGCCGGATCATTTATTTATTTTTCTTCTCTGAAAGCAGGAAGTCAGTCGGCCACAGACGAGCGTGTTCTGATTTCTAGATCTGACGCCTGATTTACAGCACAAAGGTCTGCGTGACCTCACTAAACAGGTTTTTAGACACAACTCAAGAATTCTTGTGCTAATTATGAGAACTTCACTCAAATGTCTAATAGGACACAACGATGACATGTCGGACACCTCGGACTGGTTGGTGGACGCAAACAACCACGAGGCGGTAATTCTAGTTATAGTAATATGTTGCAGACGTTTTTGGAAAAGCGCTGATGAACGATGTTGTCTGTTTGCTGACGGGGACAGCAAACATGGTCATGTCTTCACGTTGTCTATAAATGATGACTGTCCTCTCTCCGCCATTAATCATGATGCTAATCTCTGACCCTGACATGACCTGTATTTAGTCTTCATGACCTGTCTTTAGTCTCCATGACCTGTCTTTAGTCTCCATGACCTGTCTTTAGTCTCCATGACCTGTCTTTAGTCTCCATGACCTGTCTTTAGCCTCCATGACCTGTCTCTAGTCTTCATGACCTGTCTTTAGTCTTCATGGGCTGGTTTTTGTTGCCTTAACTCAACTAGACCTGAACCACAGAAGAGATGGATCACAACATCTCCTTTTTTGTCATATATATATATATATATATAATATACTGACATTGAATTTGTTCAATTCCCTGTTGGGACGAAGCACAAGCGACGACAAGTCATGTGAGTGTGAACCACGTTTACAGCTGTAATCTGGGACTCTGCTATTCACTGAGCTTCCTTTTCGACCTCAACAGAATCTCATATTCATAAACTACTTTATTGTCTTTATACGAACCCTGTAAAGAAAGAAGTCGAGTATTAAATGCATCACTGCTAAATATTTACTTAGATTGTTTCTAACGCGCGCGGTGCCAAGATACAATAATAAGAGGTGCACGACGGAGCACCGTGACCGCTCGCCAGTATGTATATGCACAGAAAGTGACGGACGGACGGATATCCAAAAACAACGCATGAAAATACTTTACAGCTGCTCTTTTCCAACTCTCAAAATGTAGGAAAAAGGTCTTTACCTGGAATATAAACACAACCTAAACTTCATGTAAAACTGAAAGAATCTGTGCATGAAAGCATGAAAGCTTCCTGTAACTGGCTCACATGCTCTCTATAGTATTAACAGGACAATAACATAAATATGAAAGTGTTATTGTGTAAGCCAGCAGCCCCAGTGGTCACAAGATGATACGGTCCGTTAATGCGCCGGCACCAGCTGCTGCATGTGTCCCTCCTCTCTGTTTGTCTGATGAGTAAAGAAGCAATTCACTCCTTTTATTAAAGACAATTTACCACAGAGCTCATCTCAGAGGCTCATTCAACCTCCATGCAGACACACACACACACACACACACACACACACACACACACTTGCATGAGTCCACTCGTAGCCACATTGGGACTGGATGAGAGGAGGATGTGTGAAGAAGAACAGAAGAGTCAGTTAATGGGGCACTAATGGATCCAGACCAGACCTGGTCCCCACTGACCACGGCTTAAAGGACTGGGCATGTTGACTTACATTACCCCCCCCTGGAGAAAATGTCCGAGGTAACGTCATCATGCACATTTCCTCTCTCCCTTCTCATATATTTTCTTGCTCATTAACATTCTGTTTATTGTCACTTATAACGTTTGCACTAATCTCCCTCACTCCCCTCCTGCGTCAGCAGTCTGCAGATGATTGAAATGGTTTTAATTTGCCTTTATATAGAACAAACGTTTGGTATTCTATTCAGCCAACAATCAAATGAGCCAGACTGATTTAAACTAAATTATAGTTTTAATTTTACTTCCTGGAGAGAATAATTCTGAGTGTGGAACTTAACGTTAAATGTGTCACTTTAGCATTTAGACTTGTTGTTTCATTCTTTTATTTTTGTGAATAACTTCTTTACATTTGGATGCATATTGTATAAAGCTTTCTTCTATAACTGTTGATTCATTGTAAGTTAATATTAGGCTGTCTTGGGTGATACTGCAGCACTGGAGGCTGCTGCTGATTTAAATCAGACTAAACGATTGTGAGAAAAAGAGACTTTGGTTTCAAAGGAAATCCGGTTCTGTGATGTTTAACGACTTCAGATCCAGTTAAACTCGGCGTCATTCAGTTTGATTCAAATCAAACAAACTTGATTTGAATGACGTTTCAAATGTGAAGTTAAAGCCTATAATCCCACTAATTAAAAATAATGAAATACTAAAACAAGGACAATAATATGAATATAAAACCTTTTGTTGATGACGGTGGCAGTGAGAGAGTTTTGAGGAATTTCACAATCACAAATCTTGACATATTTAGATCAAAAGTCCAAACTAAGCTCAGCACACTGTTCACTAAAGGTCATGTAGATGTCTGTCTGTGTTTCTACCAGGCGGCAACCTCCGGTTCTACCAGGTGAATCCGATGCTTCATGTCTTAAACCTGCATTCTCTCTAGTGTCCACCAGGGGGCGACTCCTCTGGTTGTATAGAAGTCTATGAGAAAATGACTCTACTTCTCTCTTGATTTATTACCTCAGTAAACATTGTAAACATGAGTTTATGGTCTCAATCTCTAGTTTCAAGTCTTCTTCAATACAGCATGATGTTCATTTAGTACATTATGGTCCATTTAGAGTCAAACAGACCATAAAGCAGGGGATGCTTTAGGGCGGGGCTACACAGTGATTGACAGGTCTCTACCAGAGACGTATACGGCGTCTCTACGTCACTCCTCCTCAGTCCATGTATGGTCACCGTACCAAATCACCAAACTCGAGGCTTCAAAACATCAATTTATCCTTCACAGCTTCCCCGTCGTCTGCTTCTTCCGACTGAAACATGTTAGATCATCACAGCATGTGCCAGGACCCCTGGGAGAGACGGTCTGAGGACCGCCAGCCGGCCCACTTACCCTTGATTAGTCGGCTAAATGCTCACTCAATCCTCCATCTATGTTACAGATAGAATCTAACCCCTGCTTTAGTTTCCTTACTCTGATCAGAGCCAAAGTAATGGGCCATGGGATCACAATTAGTGTGGAGATGAGGGATTGATTAGCTAATTATGATAATACAGAGGCTTATATGGAAATGCCGGCGCAATGTGTTCAATTTCTGCACGAGCAAAAAGAGTGGGCGGGATGAGAGAGAGAGGGAGAGAGAGAGAGAGACAGACAGAGAGAGAGAGAGAGAGAGAGAGAGAGAGAGAGATAAAACAAGGTGAATCAGGTCCTCGAGCATGAAAGCACAGAAACATATCTGGTTCGTTGGTCCAGCAGTATATGCAAGATTAGCCCTGGACAGACAGACAGACACTCACTCACTCACACATACACGACCAAATACATGCTCTCCTGGCGGAGATAATAACAATAGATGAGAATAAAATGTTGACAAAACTCAGTTGTTCTTCAGTCCATCAAAGGCATTCATTCCTGTGGGTCGTGTCCCTCACCAATGTTTACGGGTGATGCTTGACGCACTTCTGACCCAACAAGAAAGATGTCACAACTCCAGAGAGGCAAGCAAGCTCCTGGTTTAAATACAACGTCAGAGAACATTTCACTGAGCTTCAGTGTGTCGTTTAAGGGTGAGATGTCCTCTGACCTCTTGAAAGTAACTTCTGCAGCATAAGACCTTTGCTCTGTAATGTGTTTCCTCTTCATATCAATGTTTGTTTCCTGTCTCTTCAGGCATGCGCATCCTCGTCAACCTGCTGCTGGACACTCTGCCCATGCTGGGCAACGTCCTCCTCCTCTGCTTCTTCGTCTTCTTCATCTTCGGCATCATCGGCGTGCAGCTGTGGGCGGGGCTTCTGAGGAACCGCTGCTACCCGAAGGAGAACTTCACACTGTGAGTCCCCCGTCTGGGATCTTTGTGTGTGTGTGTGTGTGTGTGTGTGTGTTAATGTCAGGTCATGTGTGTGAGACTTTGTGATGCTCGAGGATCTGTGACATGTCGATCCGTCGGAAAAAGTATTTGTGAGTGTGCGTAACGTCTGCTGTTGACGTCTAATGTGTCTCCATCATAGAGCGTCATTGTGTAAATGTGTGATGAAAAGGTACGTTTACACACATCAGGACACACTGTGCTTTCACATAAACGTATGTGTCACCTCGACTTTCGTTGCCCCCCCCCCCTTCAATGTGACTCCAGAAGAAGATTAATTACACCATCCTCTCAATTCACTGATATCACCATAGAGGGAGATGAAGGCGCTCTCTTTCTAACATAGTGAGGCTGATTGCAAACCACAATTTTGCACAAAGCAAATGTCATTATCTCAGAGTCAGTTCTGCCACTTAATTAAAAAAGCGCCGCTCTTTCTCTTCCAACCCTCCCAGGCCTGTAGACCATGGAATATATGGAAGAGAACTTCCATATATTCCATGGACTGTTTTGGTCGTCTCTATCTTGACTTTTTAATCAACCAGTGAACAGGAAGTGACCATATGTGGACTGAGGAGGAGCGACGTAGAGACGCCGTATACGTCTCTGGTAGAGACCTGTCAATCACCGTGTAGCCCCGCCCTAAAGCATCCCCTGCTTTATGGTCTGTTTGACTCTAAATGGACCATAATGTACTAAATGAACATCATGCTGTATTGATGAAGACTTGAAACACAAATCACTGGTTTTAATTCGGGAAGAATTGCAGTTTTGGTTAAAAATTATTTCGTCAAATGATCGCGGTCGTGATTGAAAGAAGACAACGTCGACTCTTAGTAGGAAACAGGATGTAGAACAGCGGCCCGATGTCATCAGAGTCACTCTTCTGTTAACACGTCAGTGAGGAGTCAGCGCGTCGCTCCGGGGGAACCAGGACTCCAGCTGTGCCGGGGGAAGAAAACATTTATCTTCTTGCTTAGTTTAACTGAGTCCGCCCCTGATGTCTCGAGACGAGTTCAACCCGCTGACCTGTTCCACCGTGTTCTTCCAAAAACTAAACAACTTATTCATTTTCACCAATGTTCTCAACTCATACTTTGTATCATCTCCTCATCATTGTGCTCATTAGCAAAGTAACTGTGTACGTGGTGAATCATCCCCTTCTGTGAACATGAAGTCACATTATACTTCATCTCATCATACTGCCTCTACCCTCCACAGTTTGACATCAAGAGGTTCATTTATTTCTCAATATCTTTTCACCTTTTCACTCGTCCTCTTTCCCTTTCTTTGGGGCGGAAACTTCTTTTTTGGTGCGTGTGTGTGTGTGTGTGTGTGTGTGTGTGTGTGTGTTGGTATTTTCCAGAACGTATTATTCTGCGTCTCAGTGGCTGTGGGCTGTTTATTTTGGTGGAAGTGTCAGAAATTCAATTCTTCCTGTGTCATGTCGCATCACAATGAGAGCAGTGCCGACGCCGCTGTGGTTGACGGTGGTTACGGATCAGCTGTTCGTGTGTCGTTGTGTCTCAGACTTCATTCTGTTCGTGCACAGCAGCGGAAGCAACAGCTGCCAATCAGTCAATAACCTTCAACTTCTACCGATGAAATTGTTCATCTTTGGGTGATTTCACACAGCTGGTTGTGATTACATCCTCACACTCCGTCAACTACTCCAAGATCAGGAAGATGTGACGTTAGGACCGAAGGATTTAGGCTTTTTATGGCAGCTTTTAAATCACCATTTAAGTGCTTCATTAAAAATGAGCTATTGGGCTTCTTGCAGCAGAAAATGTTATTCTCTCAGGATGAGATATGACAAGATGACTTATTCTTTATTGTCTCCTGGAACCTTTCTTTGACTTTTTACGATCATTCGTGTATTAAAAAGAAGAAATCCAATGTTCATACATTCAACACTAAAACCAATAAAACAAACTACTCCAAAGTATTTCACATGTGAATGTAAACCTTACTATGAAGCACCTTTAATATCATAACCATCAATATGTCATTTGGTACGAACAATGTGGAATATAGAGACAACTACTTGAGTTTAATTAGTTGTGTTGAGTTCAGAAGCACTTGATGGAGTTGCTCCGTTGGAAGATATATTTCCATAAACCACGCTGTCTCCTGAAGATTACGTTTCCGTACAAAGAAACTGCCTTTTGAATTAGGTTTGAGAGAAACGTATTCTGTCGTGCATTAACTCATTTTAACTCTAACGAATAACTTTTGAAGCTTATTTTTGGCGACAGCCGTAATCCAAGATGGCGACGGTGAAATCGCAGAAGTCGAGGCTTCGAAACGACCAATGAGTGACGTCACGACGACTACGAGCGCTTTTCTTTAAAGTTTGACAAAAGCAAAATCGCCAACCAGGAATGACGTCTGATGACTCTCCTCGCCTGGTAACAGCAGAAGACAACAGTGAGCCAGTGAATTAGAGGCTGGAAGCTCAGCAGCTGTCGTTTGTTCCCAAATATCTCTCTGACTAAGAGTACAGCTAACACCACCGTGTAAAACACAGAGCTCAGAGAATAACGGGGATCCGCGAGCCCGCCGAGACCAGATCCGCGGCCAAGCGCGTGATGAGGCTCAGTCTGGCTGGACGGTAAGCTGTCACCCATGGTGACCAATGTAGAGATGAGACGGAGAGGAGACGTAATCATGGGATGTCCTGACCCACCTGGGTTCATTTCAGTAATGTCATCCAACGTTGCTAAAACATGCACACGATCTTGTTATGTATTTATTTTTTTTACCACAAAGCAAATCGGACCGCCGAGAGCGTGGAACCCTAACCTCTGGCTGTCAGGAGTCCTAAACGTCTCCTTAGGTGTGAGATGACAGCCGTCTGTTTGTCCGCTGGTGAACGTAATGAGCGCAGCGTAGAGGAAACGTACGTCACGTGTCGGACGTGTCACGTTTCTTGGACGTTCGCTTGCTGGCCTCCGGTTAGCCACGAGACAACAACACAAGCGGTAAGAAGTCCCAGAGGAAGAAAAGGAAGCTGTTTGTTCTTGGAGACGCAGACTGTAACGCAGGTTCTCTCCTCCGGACAGACGGTGCAAATAAACGCCGAGAGGAACCAGAACTTCACCGAGTCTCACGTGTCTGAAATGAGAGAGTTGAACAGCTGGGAACAGAGATGAACAGAGAGTTTGATGTTTCCTTTTTATCCTGCTAGTTGATTAAACAAATCATGTGTTTAGGTTTTAATTACAATGACATTATATCACAGTCGCTTGTCTCCCACCTGGCATTCATACTGAACCGAATGAATCTCACAAAAGCAGCTTTTTCACCGTAGTGGGAGTGAAAACCACATCGTCACTGTTCCCACATGTTGGGGCCATTTCAGGTTAATAGAACTAATGATAATAATTATGGAGTTGGGTGAATGAGGGCATTATTTCGAGAAAATAATCTGAATTTACGAGAGGAAAAATTTACCTCTGATGTTCTCTGTGATTATAAAATCACAACTTTATGAGAAAAAACATGAAAATACTGTGTTTTTTCGAGGTTGGATCAAGCTCGTCACACCACAGACGCCACATTTAAACACGGTGGTAATTTGAGCCGCGGAGCGCAACGTATATTAATCGTATTGTTTATTTATTTATGTTTATAAAAGAACATGAAAGAAGACACACTTATGTATCTGTCAGGACCTTCCTCTTGCTCGGAGGCCGTCCGTCAGAGCGGACGGCGGGAAAAGGAATCGTTAGGATTCATTGATGACTCGCCGACAACACAAAGTGTGCTGCAGGTCAAAGATGAGGATGAAGAACAAAGCATGCTGATGTCAGAATTATGTTCGTTAAAGAACACGAAAATTTATCCTTTTTTAAGACCTCAGAAGTTTTTATTTGCTCTTTATTTGTATGTGCTCCAGTGAAGAAGAGTCTGTTGATTGACATTAACCTTCTTTATATTTATAACTTAGTTATATAAACGCAACACATCAGGGACTTGAGATCCACGTAACACAACAAGGACTCTGAAAAGGAAGAAGCAGGAGTCACAGTCAAGTACATCACTGAAAACAGCAGTGATGTACTAATTCATACACATAAAGCACGAAGCTGTTATCAAGGTTTTGAATGACGGCAGAAACGTTTCCTCTCTGGCTGCTCTGGTGTATTTAGCCAGCTTTGCTCTGCCAGGAAATAGCCTGGCCCGGGTGCTTATCCTCTAATGGCACCCTCGGGGATAAAGAACTGGAAAACAAATGCAACGTGATCGGACAAAAGACAGCCTTGTCCAGCAAAGTGCACACTAAATGAGACTTCAGCACTTTTCACAGATCGTGCACAATTGATGACAAGACGTCAGCACTTAGGAGAAGACGGGAGGAGAACAGTGTCTTGATTTCTCCTAAACTCCACAACGACGAACACGCAGCCCACACGCCTTTGAGAGTCTGTTCCACGTTGTTGTGAGGTGTTGGCTAACATTTGTCCTTTCACACGTCCAGAGTTACATTAAAACTTTCCTTTAGAATCATGTTTCCAGACCACCTGAGCAATAATAGTCCAATATTTACTCTCCTTCAATTTCTGGTTCAATCTTTACCAATATGTCTTATCCTTGGACGTGCTCGTTGCTCGTTTCAGTTTGGATTTCGTTGGTGAACGGAGGAAGTACAGAGCTGGTCAGGAGTACCCAGAGCTACACCGTCATCTTGATAATAAGCTCCTATTCAGTGCAGCACAATGCAGAGAAAGAGCTCCTAAAGGATACAAAGAGCGTGTCGTGCTCAGAGTAGTACTCACAACGCGGCTTCTTCTCAAATATCAGGTCAGGTGTAATTGCTAACCGACTGCTATTCATCTGTATCTGTTTCTTCCATCTGCCCTTTAAATAGCCGCCCACGCCTGAGATTAAAGAGAGATCACACAGACGAGCGCTGCTCGCTCTCACCGCCGACATCTTAAAGTTAAAAAATGCAACTCTGACTGGAGCTCGTTTAACAAAGCAAAGTCCTCTGTAAGAGCTCCAAGTCGACTGCAAAGAAATAATCAGACGCTCTGCGATGCTTTAAGGTTGCCCTTCAACGTCTTCAGAAGAACTACAGCCTGACAGCCAGCTGACGCGTTAGTCTGCATGTATGTTCTGTGCTGATTTAACAGGTGACTGTATTGCTTTGCTTTGCGCTGGTGTTGGACAGCCTGAGATGTGTTTGACAGCCTGAATTTGTAAGTCTGTTTGTGGAAGAAGAAACAAACAGGAGGCACATTAGATGCGCTAGGCTGAGCAGCCAATCAGACGGCTTTCTCTGACTGACAGCAACAAACGTGTAGAATACGGCCGACTATCAGCTTGGAGCGTCAGAGTTAACTCGTCCGATTCGCCACCGTCTCTGGTGTCGTTTTCTTTCAATTTTACCATCACAAACAGTCATCTGTCCCTCTGTTCCTCCATCCACTCATCTCTCTGTCTGTCATCGTTGTATTTTCTGCTGTCAGGTCCAATCTCGCTCACCACACAGATGTTGTAAATAACCATGAAGGACATGATTGTGCTCTGTGTAAAAGATGTTTGTGTTGTTTGTTGACCTTCAGACTTTACTCATTTGGATGTATTTGTACAATGATGTCCATGTTGTTTTAAAATGGAGGCGTTGTGCTCACCACCTTCTCCCGTCGCACTCGCAGCACCACGGGCATCGGTCTGCCTCGGCCCTACTACATGGCCGACGAGGACGACGAGCGGCCCTTCATCTGCTCCCTGCCGGTCGACAACGGCATCATGTCGTGCTCCGACGTCCCGGCCCGCCGCGAGGGTGGCAGGACGTGCTGCCTGGACAAAGACGACGCCCTGTACCGCCAGTCGCTGGGCCTGAGCCCCGAGCCCCTGGCCAACGGCAGCGTCAGCGTGGCGGGCCTCTGTGTCAACTGGAACCAGTACTACACCAGGTGTCACACTGGGCACGGAAACCCCCACAAAGGAGCCATCAACTTTGACAACATCGCCTACGCCTGGATCGTCATCTTCCAGGTGAGAGTTTTGGTAAACTTGGCACCAATCAGACATCTTTGATTTTAGGTCAAAACCACCTTTTGGCTACGTTCAGTTTAACATTTTATAGTTTTTCCACAATTTATAACTTCTTAATGTTTAATGTAAACAAGCAAAGGAGGACAAACAAAGAAGTTTGAGATTTCCTGTGAGCTTGACGGCGTCACCAGAGATCCTTTCTTTCCACATGTACTTACCTTTTTAACTGCATTGAATAAAATATGTATTACGTTCAAGTTGTATTGAAGCCATTTGGGGAAATAGATTTATCCAATTTCTGGTGAAGAGTTAAACGTGAAGATAAATATCACTCTCATGTCCTTCTGTGAAATGTAAAGCTGCAGCCTAGCTTAGCATATCCTAGCTTAGCTTAGCACAAAGACTTGAAACTAAACAGCACTTCTGAAACTCAGACATGTTATTTCTTATTTGACCCTAGAAGCATCCCATTGGTTGATTTTACTGGTGCAGGGTGTGCACGTCTTGCTAGCTAAAGAGAGACGGATATCGTACTTACGTTAACGTTACAACAGTAGTGATGAATCGTGAGGATTAGTTAATGACAGTATGATTCCCTGGAGCAAATAATAAATAAAAATAAAGCTTTTGGGACACATCGACTGGATGTTATTTGTTGAATCCATACATGAACCAAACAATACAGTAAGATGGCATAGCATGTTCATATAACAGCCTTTTTGTATTTAACAGACAAACATGAGCGTTGTGTCGATCTTCTGGTGCATTTCCTAAATGACGAACTGTTCCTTTAACCCTGCGAGCAGACTTCCTGTGGATACCATTGTTGATTCCCTGTGACCTTTCCCCCGGCTGCAGGTGATCACTCTGGAGGGCTGGGTGGAGATCATGTACTACGTGATGGATGCTCACTCCTTCTACAACTTCATCTACTTCATTCTGCTGATCATTGTGAGTCACACTCGTAGACATGCAGCGCAGGACGTGTGATCAGTGTCATCGTGATGCCGTGAGGAAGATCAGTTCATCAGAACGTAGACGTCTCGTGTTTCACCAACAAACTGCTTTTGTTGGTTTTTAGTTGAAGCTTCATTGGACTCAATATATTGATGATAATGACGTCTTCTAAAACATCACATTTACATACAACAAAACTGCTTTATCAATTACGTCTATAGGGAACAATAGTTTCTCCCAGATTAGGTTTGTTGATGGGTGAGTCAGACAAACAGGACTTTCACCCAGGAAACCACTGTTTGAGTTTTACTGAACTTCAGCGCGTCATTGTGTTGCGTTAATAATGTATTTAAAATATTAACCACAATGTTGGAGAACAAACATCTCCCTCGAAACGTCATTGATGCAGTTTAGTTGCATGGGAATGCAATCTTGTAAGAGACAGGGTTCAAAACACAACTACTCATGCACACACACACACACACACACACACACACACACACACACACACATCCAGTGACGCTCTAGCTTCTGTAGTCGGCACACTTACATACTGTTAGACTTCCTGTTTTTGTTGCCAAGCTACAGATGACTGCAATGAAAAGCTGGTCCTCCCCCTCTCTCTCTCTCAACTTCTCTCTCTCTCCCACCTGCATACCCATGCACACACACACACACACACAGACACACACACACACACACACACACACGCACGGCTGTCAGTGTCATAGTTAAAGCTGAGCTGAATTCCCTGAAGAACCCCCCCCCCCCCTTTTGTTCCGATAAAGCCCTTTTTAATTCCAATCCGTTAGCTCTCGTGTCTGTATGTGCGCCGCGGTGAGCATGTGCGTCTTTTGTGTGCGAGCTTTGATGCGTGTTCCCCGTCAGTGTGTTTCTTTTTTTAAGCCTGTCAGAGAGCATGTGTGTATATAAGTGTGTGTGTGTGTGTGTGTGTGTGTGTGTGTGTGTGTGTGTGTGTGTGTGTGTGTGTGTGTGTGTGTGTGTGTGTGTGTGTGTGTGTGTGTGTGTGTGTGTGTGTGTGTGTGTGTGTGTGTGTGTGTGTGTGTGAAAGTGTTATCATAATGCAGCGTGACTGCCAGTCCCGGTTCCTTCCCCGACCCAGGGGCTGTCTTGTCTTTTTTATTACACTTTTAATTGCCTGCCTTCAGATCCCAACACAAGCTCTCCCTCTCTCCTCCTCCCCTCTTGTGTCACCTCCACTCCGTCTTCCATCTCTCTCCGTCTATCTCCCTAAATCTGTCAGTCTTCCTACCTTTCTCATCTCTCCCTGCCATCTATCAATCCTTGACTCTGCTAACACTTCCCCTCCTCCCCCCCTCCCTCCCTCCGTCACCCCTCTCTGCCTCACTTTCACCCTCTGTGTCTCACTCTTTTTCCTTAATCTCCTTTATTCCCCTGCTTCCTGTTTCATCTCCATCCACACATCTCTCCTGCCTTCATTTTGTCTCCCCTTCCTCGCTGAGCTGTGCACTGAGCATCGTTCATGCATCTCTCACTCTACTCATTAATCTCAGTCACACGGAAACACACGGGTATACAAACACGAATCCAGTTATTCACTGCGGCTTGACTCCGCCTTTGATCTACGTGGTATCTGCTAACGTTAAACGACTGTGGCTGGACCCTCTGCTGTGATTGGCGGTATCATTCTAGTACCTCGGCCTCTGGTGTCACAAATAGTTAAAAGTTGTATCAAAAAACTACAGACTGTATGTAAGAAGTGGACGTAGTCATCGTGACGTCACCCATTGGTTTGTCGACTGATGTTTTGAAGCCTCGAATTCGGCGATTTCGCCGTCAC